>NW_026067972.1:5277400-5286135 GCF_014885135.2 Alexandromys fortis
AGGGGGAGGAAAATGGGAGGCGGTGGTGGGGAAGAGACAGAAATCTTTAATAAATAAATTAATTAATTAAAAAAAAAAGAGGTCCAGTTGCTGCTTTCTCATAAAAGCCCCTCCAGTACTTTAGGATAGGGGGATACGCTGTGGTCCAAAGCAAAAGACCTGATGACTTAGATTTGGGGCTATAATTCTGGTTCCACCTCACTCTTGGCTATGGTTATGTCGAGGGAGTCACACAATCTCTTCACACCAGTCACCTTAAAGAGAAAACGGAGCACCACCCTTCCTGGTCCTTGAGAGGATCGGTGAGCCAGGTCACCCAAGCGCCTACAAGACCACTTCCACTCATGAGAACTGCTGCTTCATTGTCATTGTCCTCCCGGACTAGGTTCTGTCTGTCCACTATCCCCTGAAGGGAATGCTTAAGACTGCTCAAGCCCTCGGGTTGTGGTGGCGCACGCCTTTAATCCCAGCACTCGGGAGGCAGAGGCAGGTGGATCTCTGTGAGTTCGAGGCCAGCTTGGTCTATAGGAGCTAGTTCCAGGACAGGCTCCAAATCCTGTCTCAAAACAAAACAAAAAACAAAAAGACTGCTCAAGTCTCCTTCTTGTTCCTCAGCTACGAGGCGCAAGAAAGTGTTGTTCTAAAACTTGAAAGTCATGTCAGGGAAAAGGCTGGGTGGGGTTGCTTAGCCTGCGGTGTGGTAAACAGTGAACGCGATGGTTCCGGGCACTTTTGTAACTTAGAATGGGGACAAGAAACCGTTTAATGACAGATATGCCTCAAACCAAACTGACTTTTGAATAGCTTGGATGTGTACCTAAGTGAAATGTCTTAAATAAAGATTAGGCATGTGTGCAGAGCCCTGCTCTAATTACTTGCTGGCGCAGACACCCTCCCTTCTTTGGAGACACGCGCGCAGAGTCTCAGTTCCCGTTTCCCCCCAGGTATTGCGCTTCACGGTGATGAATGGGAACTGATTCTTGGAATAAAAATGCTATTTCCATGGGGCTGTGGCGGCAGTGGGAACGCTGTTAGCTGCTGTTTGAAATGCACACTCCTGGCAAGGAGGCCTGCCGCTGCCTCTGAGAACACCCCCCGACTCAGCCTCAAGATTCTCCGAGGACCCCAAAGCTTTTCGATGGCAGGAGCTTCAGAAGCACGGGGGACTGCTGCTAGGTGGCGAGCAAAGCTGCCGCTCCCGCTACAGCTGTTCCAGGCTCGGTTGCTTTTCCTTGGCCAGTCAACCATGGCGTCTAGGAAACCCCACAAGCAACGAATGCTTCTCCTGTCTCCTCTGGTTGCCCGCGCCTTTTTTGGTTTGGGGCTGTGGTTGTCTGAGTGTGACTATATTCCATGGAGGCGATAGCATACGTTATCTCATTAGACTCGGGGTGCCCATCTGAGCTTGGCAACTTTATTCCCACTGTACAGATAAAGCAGTTGAGACTCGGGTCTCAGTTGGGTTGTTCAGTGAGTTCAGCTCTAGCTTCTCCATGCCCTGTCGAGAACGGGTGGCTGAATTAGTTTCAGCAATAAAACCAGAGGAGAAATGAAGCAGGTCAATTCAAGAACCAGAAAGTGTCACCCTGCCCTTTCTGCATTGTTCTGGTCACCAGAGAAGCAGTAATAAAAAGAAGCTTCCACAAACCCATTCCCAAGTTACCCCTATGAATAGCAGTGCCAGCAAACCCTAGGTAAGGAATTCATAGCGAGCTGTCATTTTCAGCCACTTGGATTTCGGGGCTATTTGTTACTACAGCATAATCTATACTATCCTGACTGGTACAAAAATGGCCAAAATGCTGCCAAGGTTGTGTGGATGGAATCTGAAGCCCAGTTTTTCCTAATAAAGCTTATGTTTCAGGTACTGCTTACCACACTCTCTCCCTTCTTCCTTGCTCCCTGGTTCTCTGCCCCCATCACCACTCCCTGTCCCAACCTGCTGACTCCCAGGGCTCCACCCTTCCTAGCTTGAAATGCTCCCAGGTCCCACAAAGGCAGTTGTGCCCACAGCAGGAAGAGCATGGATGACCTCGCCCACCTCTCTTCCCCTATGCCCTTTGCCCTCCCTCCTCAGGACTCTCCCCGTAAAGCTCCAGTCTTACTGGGTTCTACACTGTATTAAAACTACTCTGTGGCTGGGCCTGTTGGTGCAGCTATTCCAGCTGCCTCAGAGACTCAAACAAGATGGCCACAAGTTCAAGGCCTGTCTGGAATACAAAGTGAGTTCAAGACCAACCCCGGGCAACTTAACAAGACCTTGTCTCAAAAACAAACACATAATATAAACAAATAAATGTAGCTCAATGGTAGAACACTTGCCTGGTATATACAAGGTCGTGGGTTCGATTCCCAGTGCTTAAAACAAATCAAAGCACTCCCTGTCTCTCTGGTGCTCTCACTGACTGCAGCAGGTTTCTGTCTCCTGTCCGATGGTTTCTGTATTGGCCATGACATGAGAACATTCAGAGCTGACACAATGGTTCAGTGGGTAAAGGGGCTTGCCACCAAGCCTGACAACCTGAGTTCAATTCCCAGAACCCACATGGTGGAAGTTGAGAATCAAGTTGTCCTCTGATCTCTGCATTTGCGTGCACACATGAGCATTTTTACACACGCACACATGCACGCACGCACACACATGCACGCGCACACATGCAGACACGCACACACACAGGCACGCATGCCAAGCGCCCCCTCCCTTCACTCCCCATAGTGCTGTCCCCTCCATCACAGCACGGGTCATTGTGCTCCATCTTTGTCTTGACATGCTGTTTCCCCACCCCCGACTGATGCACCAGGGCAAGGACCCCAGCAGGCTCCTTCCTGTGTTTCCAGAGTTCCCTCAAGGCCTGGCCCAGAGTGGGGGCTTCTGACATTATTAAATACCAGCCACCCCACATATGAGCTCCAACAGAGGACAAAATGGTGTGGGTGTGTATATCTGTGTGTGAGTGTGTGTCTGCGGTGAATGTATATCAGTGTGTATGTGTGTCTGTGTGTTGCTTTTGTGTATGTATCTGTGTGTGACAGTGTGTGTGTGTCTGTGTGTCTATGTGTGCACCTGTGTAAGTGTCTGTGTGTATCTGTGTCTGTGTCTCTGTGTGTATGTATGTGACTGTGTATGTTTCTGCATCTGTGTGTATCTGTGTCTGTGTCTCTGTGTGTCTCTGTATGTGTGCCTGTGTGTGTGTTTATGTGTCTGTATGTCGGTGTGTGTTTTTGTATGTCAGTGTGCATCCGTGCCTTTGTGTGTATGTCTGTGTCAGTGTGTGTGTTTGTATGTATATGTGTGTACGTGTGTATGTGTTTGTGTGCCAATGTGCATGCCTGCATGTTAGTGTGTGTGTGTCTATATGTCTGTGTGTGCCTGTAGAGATGTCTGTGTGTCTGTGTCTATGTCTCTGTGTGTATGTGTGTACCTGTGTGTGTGTTTGTGTCAGTGTGCATGTATGTCTGAATGTGTGCCTGTGTGTCAGTGTTTTTGTGTGTCAGTGTGTGTAAGAATGTGTGTGTTTGTGTGTCTGTGTGTGTCAGTGTGTATGTGTGCCTATGTGTTTGTATGCCTCTGTATGTATCATTATGTGTGTCAGTGTGTGTGTCAGCATGTCTGTGTGTGTCAGTGTGTGTCCATGTATATATCCACATGTGTCAGTGTGTGTCAGTACGTGTGGGTCAGTGTGTCAGTGTGTGTGTGTGTCCGTGTATATATCCGCATGTGTCAGTGTGTGTGTCAGTGTGTCTGTGTGTGTCCGTGTGTATGTCCGTGTGTGTCACATTTTGCAGCTTCGCTCCACTCTCTTGAAGATCAGCTGAAACAAACAAAACAAACAAAACGTGTTCCGTTCCTGAGCCCCAGACGGGTTCTCCCCGGGCGCCACCGTGTTTTCAAACATCATCTGCGCTCCCACTCCAAGGTCTATCTATCATCCTTGCCAGAATCTGTCCCAGAGGGGATGTGGCAGGAGAATCGTCCGCATTTACCACAGTCAGAGCTGGTTCCATCACGAGGGAGGCTGGCAGGCTGAGAACTGCATGTCTTCTCACAGGGGCAGGCACTCCAGACAGGATTCTCTCCTGAGGCTGCATCTTCCTCCCTCCTTCTAATTTCCTTCTATCAGAGAGATAAGGCAGGACAGATGCAGAAAAAGGAAAAAAGAGGGGGGAACAAAGTCCACCGGCCCCTCCCCGTGCTCGCCTTTCCCCCCTTAGCTAGCTCACCCTGATACAACGCTACTTGCTGTGTTCCCACCGCAGGGTACTTGGTGAAGGTCTCCTGCACTTCCTCGTGCATTCAGTAGCAGCTGCTGTGTCTAAAGGTCGGGCTCCTGACAACCCCGCTAGTGGTGGGAGGCCCGTCTCGACAGAATCCCAGTGGGAACTCGGGCAGTCTGCTGTGGATAAAGACAGGATGAGGAAGGGGTGGGGTGAAAACAGACAAGTAAAGGCCTTGGCTATGCCCAGGATCTGCTTCCCACCCTTCTCCAGTTTCAACACTTACACTTCTAGGTCAGGCAGGAAGATCAAAGCAGGTATGGGAGACTATTCCACTGTGTGAGAAGACAGATGGGTTTGGTACTTGACTCTGGCCAGACTCATGCTCAGGAGCTAACAGGGATAAGTGTCATAAATCAGAGGTCAAAGGAAAGGTCGAGAGAGATGGCTGCCTCCTAGGGCTCCCTTCCATCTGTACGTCCTGGTGGAAAAGCCCAAGACATTGATCCATGACCAAAGAAGTAGTCACAGCACGCCCTTATCACCTCTAGACGGCCCCCAAATAGAAACTCGGGTGCTCCTTGAGATCTCAGCTTTGGGAGGACACAGAAAGAACAGGATTGAGATGTATATCTCTGCAAGCTTCCTGTGGTTCTGCTCCTGGCAGTGCTGAGCCTGAACCCCTGAGAAAGGGTGGCCTCTCTCCGGACCTCCAGGAATGGGCTGATGGGTGGAACTGAGTTCGTTTTTCCTCCTGAGTGGAGAGACAAGGCTTACAAATTGGATGAGATTGACGTGATGTCTGCAAGTGAAGTTATTCCACTTCCAAAGGCCTCATTCGGAGATTTGCACATGTTCCTTGCAGTTTGGGGGCAAATAATCTTTGTCTCATCCCTGAATAGCTAAACGAGATCAGTTTCCACGAGACTGGGTGGTTACGGGGTGAGGCTGCCCCTCGTCTTTCACCTCCTCTGTCTGCGCTCCATAGTCTCTCACTGTCCACCATGTTATCACGCCCCTGAATTTCCCATCATGCTCCTAGACTTCCCAGACTCTAGAGTCATGAACCCAGCTAGATAAACTTCCTTTATAAATTACCAAGCTTTCTGTATAATTTTATAGCGACAGAAAATGGAAAGAGGAACCAGGGCACTATGACTGTGCCGCTGATGTGACCCCAGGGGGTCACATACAGCAACAGCCACGCTCTTTGCAGCTCTTCAAGGAACCTTCAGGCGGCACATGAAGGAAGGGTCTCCATTTGAGCAAAAGGACAACGAGACTCAGTGAGGAAATGGAGGTCACAGCACTGGAACCGGGCTTTCTGATGCTCAGCCCTGCTACCTTCCTTAGGCCCGGGTTTGCAAGTGGCTTTTGTCTTGAGCTAATGGGAAGGGGACATATGATTGATTAGGAATGTCTGCTATGAGCGAAGGCCAGAGTGACACCAGAGGTGAAGTATATTTATGGACCCTTCTCCAAACCCTCAGCAATATACCCTTTTTTCCCCTCCTCAGAATAAAACAGTTTTGAAATTACCTCCTCCTTCCTGTCTCCAGCTCAATAAAATTTTCTGACCGAATGGCCAGAAGGTGGGAAACTTCAGCGTAATGCTACCTGGGAAGGAAGGTTTGATAAACAATTTAACATTGACTTCAAGATTGCAAGGGGAGTGTTTAATTTGCTCAAGAGACCCACTGTCCTTAAGGACTCCAGTCCATTAGCTTTTGTCCAACTAATGACAAGTGAGTTTTCTATATTCATTAGAGCAGACTTGGGATTTGGCTTCGGGGGCAGTGAACTGGAGAGGAAATCACACCAGACTCAAGAGGAATGTTCTTGATTGCTTGTTGTGCGTCTGGAAAAGAATAAAATGGTGTTTTCTAGAATCCTTGTAAGTCAGACATGTCTGTGATGTGGATGGGCTTCAGGGAATCAGGACCCACCCTAAAAGACCTTTTCAGGTCAAGCCAAGCCGGCGGAGCCCAGCTCAGGTGATCTCACCAGCAGAGACGGGAGAGACAACCTGGTGCTGAAGAACTCACAGTTAAATAAAGAAACTGAGGCAGCACCCCCACCCTGCTGGTGGGACCACTGAAAGGAGCCCCTGGTGCTCAGCGTTACTGGGATCCTAAGCCCCTGCCTCTCCTACTCTGGTGTTCAGCATCCAGCTACTCTCAGAGCCGTGATCACAGAGATCCTGGAAAACAAGCCCTGGCCACACTGCATGGCTCTGTTCTCTGCATCTTTACTTCCTCTGCCCCGTGAGTGTCAGCATCTGGGCTGCTATCTGAGCCCCACACCCATTACTCCTGAATGCTTCTACAAGGCCAGGAGGCTGCTGAGACCGTGGCCTGTCTGAACAGTATCTTTGTGGAAAGTTTGTCCCTAGACCGTCCATGTCAGGCAGGAAGGAGATGGCTAACCCAGAATCAAGACAAGAAGAAATCTGGTGGTGATGTTTACACAGGTGTGGCCTGATTAAGAAAAATCAGCAAATAGCACGGTATAGTTTTATACCCTTGTAACCACAGCCCTCAGGAAGGCTGAGGCAGGAGAATTGTGAGCTCAAAGTCAGCTCATAAAAAAACCTACATAGCCAGACTTTGTGTCAAAACAAACAAAACCCTACAAGGGCTTGGGAGATACCTCAGTCAGCAAAGTATTTGTTTAAATCCCAGCACTCGGGAGGCAGAAGCAGGCGGATCTCTGTGAGTTCGAGGCCAGTCTGGTCTACAAGAGCTAGTTCCAGGACAGGAACCAAAAGCTACAGAGAAACCCTGTCTCGAAAAATTCAAAAAAAAAAAAAAAAAAAAAAAAAAAAAAAAAAAAAAAAAAAAGACTGGGATCAGCACCCCAGAAACCACTTAAAAACCTAGGAGTGTTGAGCCTGGAGAGATGACTCAGTGGTTAGAATACTTGCTGTTCTTCTAGAGGGCCCAGGTTCAGTTCCCATACCAGGTGACTCACAACCGCTTATAACTACAATTCCAGGGAATCAGATGCCCTCTTTTGACTTCCAAGGGTACTGCATCTATGTGGTGCACATATATACACTCAGGCACACACATACGCACATACATACATACACATAAAAATAAGTATATATATATAATTTATTTAACATACATATTTAAAAGACAGGAGTGATGGCATACACTTATACTTTTAGTGTTGGGGAGGCAGAAGCAATGAACACTGAGGCTCACCACACAGCCACTCTAGATTACTCAGAGAGCTCCAGGCAGTGAGAGAGAGACCCTTGTTTCTGAGACTGATACCCTAGATTGCCACATGGCCCACACATGTGAACTCTGAGACACGTGAACATACACAAAAGAGAGGAAGAAAGAAAGGGTGAGACCAAGACAGAGGAAAAAGAGTACCAGGATATGCTGGTTAAACTGTCCCCTAGGAGCAGAGGGAGCCATTAGCATCATTCTCCTGAAAGTTATCAGGAGAAAACACTGAGAGAAAAATAGCTACTGTCAAGCCACCGGGAAGGAGCTAGGCACTAAATAGCTCAGCCTTCATTACCATCCTCCTGCCTTCTGCTGGTGCCTTCCAGAAAGCCAGGAAGCTGTAAACCTTGCAGAGTAGAAAGTAGAGAGACGAAGGTAGAAAACAGAACAAGAGACAGGTCCCAGCACCTCCCCCTCCAGACCGCTGCTTCCCGCAGTGTCGAGATCAGCGTTCCCTTCCTCACCGTTTTTCACTATGGGTCAGCATCAGTCTGTACTGCTGGTGGAGGTGAAGCTCTCACATCAGGGCTGATGTGGGCCTCCCCTCTGTGTGCTGTGAATATGTTTTATTACCATTGGTTAATGAACAAAGCTGTTTCAGCCAATGGCTTAGCAGAACAAAGTCAGGCAGGAAATCTGAACAGAGATATAGAGAGAAAGTAGGCGGAGTCAAGGAGACACCATGTAGCTGCCGAAGGAGAAAGGCAGACGCCAGAACATTACCTGGTAAGCCACAACCTCGTGGTGATACACAGAATAATAGAATGGGTAAATTTAAGATGTAAGAGCTAGCTAGGAATATGCCTAAGTAGTTGGCCAAGCAGTGTTGTAATTAATATAGTTTCTGGGCAGCTGGGAAACCAACAAACAGTCTCCTTCTACACACATCTATCCCCAACACAGCCACCCTTTAACATCTTCAAACATCCTGAACAAAAGTCCTTACTGTCCTGCACGTCCATGAAAGACCAGCTAGGAAATCCAGCCCAGGACAAATGCCACCTCCTCCTTGAAGACTGTCTAAGTCCACCAGCTGGAAGTTGAAACTTCCTTCTCTGAAGCCTGTACCGTCATTGCTCACAGGGGCTTGCTGCATTTCTCTCTCTATCTCTTTCTCACTTTCTCTGTGTGTGTATGTGTGTGTTTCTCTGTGTCTCCCTCTGTTTCTGTCTCTCTTTGTCTCTTTCTCTGTGTATAATATCTGTCTCCGTGTCTCTACGTCTGTCTTTCTGTGTGTCTCTGTTAGAGATTTTTTTTTTTTTTTTTTTTTTTTTTTTT
>NW_026067972.1:5286193-5339631 GCF_014885135.2 Alexandromys fortis
TTTTTTGGTTTTTCAAGACAAGGTTTCTCTGTAGCTTTGGAGCCTGTCCTGGAGCTAGCTCTTGTAGACCAGGCTGGCCTCAAACTCACAGAGGTCTGCCTGCCTCTGCCTCCCAAGTTCTGGGATTAAAGGCGTGCACCACCACCACCAGACATCTGTGTGTCTCTGTCTCTGTTTCTCTCTGTCTCTCTGTATCTCTGTCTGTCTCTGCCTCTTTCTCTCTCTTTCACACACACACACACACACACACACACACACACACACACCTGACTCCTCTGTGAGAATAAAAAGTGGCACCTTGTTCATTCTAGAATTGATCCTAAGTCCCTTGAAACAGCCGCGGCCCCATCCCTGAGGAGAGCATCCAAGAGGCCACTCACTGTCACACCGTGAGCGCTCAATGACATCCTGCATGTGCCATTCAGTGACAGACTGTCTCTCAGGGCAAAAATGGATCCCCATGGCCATCCTGGAAGCCTGGACTCTCGACAGGGCCACTGTTCAGGGGCTGGGACCCATTCCAGAACCTCTAGTGGGTACTAACACCGCTATGGTGTCCTGTCTGTCTCGCGCAAATAGAAGCAATAACAGCATATCTGGCGCATCTCCACACAGAGCTCCAAGGACATCTACTCTGCTCAAGGGCAGCGTCGGATGCCCCAAACACAGCAGCGGGTGATATGGCTGCTTCCTTTCCTGTGCACTTAACATTTTTAGCTCTCTGGGCACCTGAGAGGACCACATGACATATCCACTTAGAGCTAGGTGTGGCCGACTTGCTTTGGCCAAGAAGGTGTGACTGCCAGCTCTGCTGTCCCTTCCTAGGGGAAGCTTTAGGAGTCCACACACGATCCGCCACTCGGTCTCTCTCCCTCTGTTACACTGAGCAGCAGTGTTCCATGTAATAGTCGTCCTGTCAGTCAGGGCCTGGCTGCCTATGACAATAGCATGGACCAGTGCCCTTGGCTGATTCCTAGGAAAAGTGCTGTAGGCCACTGAGACCTGAGAGGTGCTCGTTACCACAGCATAGACTAGCTGACCCTGACTAACGCCCATGGGGCTGGTTACCTTCTCCATTTCACAACAAGGAACTAGCATCTATTGCGTGGGCATGTATGAGTATTACCTGGCTTGGCCAGTGTACACTGGATTGCAATTAGTTCTGAATAAACATTAGCTATGTATATAGCCACAGCTCATACATAGATCTAGATGTAGATATGAAGTGATTTTTTTTTTAGGGTAGGCAGTTTTCCCAAGACATGTCTCAGGGAAATCCCAGGCCCTCGGCCTGGAATAAAGGCTCCGGTCTCCACAGGCCCCCACAGGTTCTACTGGGAGGTTCCCCCCACCCCTGCTGTTTCACTAGAAGCCAGCACTTGAGAATCAGCAACCTCAGCAAACGCCAGCCCTTCCTTGGTTCTTCCCATCTGTCTAGCCATCGACCTTGACTCGTGAGCAATTGCTGCCGAGTGCGTGGAAGCTGGCAGCCATGGATTTTCTTTCCTTCTGGGTTAAATTTCTGGCCATCAGTGGATGAGTGTCTATTACCTGTAGTTCCCCGCCTCTGGAAGAACCGGAAGGCTAAGGGATGAAGGGGCTGCCACAGCCGCAGGGATGGGAACTCTGGAGATCCGGTCCAGGATCATACGCTCCCCTGCAAGCTCTGATCACCAGAATATCTTCCTATTCTTGATAGACAGAGTGACATGACCCACCAGTACATCTGTAGTATGCACCACCTAAATTTACTATGTAACATTCTCCTCTGCCACTCATGTTCAGTACTTAGCGGGCACCGGGCAGCATAGTAGGCTGAGATTTCTGGCCCCACCAGCTTGCAGACTGCCTAATAATAGCAGCGGTTGCAATGGCTAACATTTTGGGTGTTATATAGTGCCAGACATTACCTTCCAATAAGAGACAAAGACGGCCGGGCAGTGGTGGCTCACGCCTTTGATCTCAGCACTTGGGAGGCAGGCAGATCTCTATGAGTTTGAGGCCAGCCTGGCCTACAGAGTTAGTTTTGGGATAACTAGGGCTGTTACACAGAGAAACCCTCTCTCAGAAAGGAAGAAAGAGAAAGACAGAGACAGAGACAAAGTGGGGAGAACAAGAATGGGTGAGATACTGTCACCATTTCAAAGATGAGGCAGCTGAGGCACAGAGAGGTTACAACAGAGCCCATGATGGTTAGAAAATGGTGACACCAGGATTTCAGGCTAGATGAGCCTGAATTCTGAATTCCCAGGCCATAAAGAGTTACCAGAGAAGGGAGCTGGCATCTCAGAGACTGCTCTCAACAGCGTGTGAGTCTTGGTGCTTTCCTGTTTCATGTTGGGTTATTGGGGCCAGAATTAGGAGGGGTTCATGAAGTCACGCAGCAGGCAGGTGATAAATCAGGACTCCATCCCAAGGGCATGACATCAAAGCCTCTTCCTTTCAGGAAAAGTGGAGATGGTGTAAAGTGGAAGGGAGTCATATCAGACAGGGATCTCTGGAGGAACGGATCCAAGAGACTACGTACGCATTTGGATGTGTATACGGGTATTTATGTGAGATCTATGAGACGGAGACTATGTACACAGGAGGGACCCGGTAGTCCAGCAAGGCCATCTGCCACTGCAGAGGCTGAGAACCTGGCAAGTGCTTAGTCCACCAAGCTGGACGCCTCAGCAGTCCCAGCCAGGCTCTGAAAATCTGGATGCTCCCCCAGAGAGTCACTGTGTTTGAATCCGTGTTGGAAGGCTGGAGAGGATGGAGTCTGACCTCAGTGGCGATAGATGCTCTCATTCGGAAAGAAGTAAAGGGGCACACGCTGCCTTCTCCTCAGACCTCCTCAGAAAGTGCTGCCCGCTGTGACTGTGGTCCCCTCCTTCCCTTCAGTTGCTCTTCTCTGTAAGTTCCCTTGCCACGTGCTCGGGGGTGAGTCTCCTACGTTACTCATCTAGTCACATCAAATTGACAATCAACCATACGAACAGCCTGACAGAAATGACATGTTTAATGGACACATCAGCAGAGTTTGAGGGAGCAGCTGGAAGTAACTAATCCCAGGCTGAGGAAGGAACACTTCCTACAAGGGATAGCATCTGAGGAGAGGGGAGAAAACCCTGAAGGAAGGGCGGGAAAGTTGGTACTGTCACACTAGGGAAGAATAACTGGGACCGAGGCAGCCTGAGGCTGACATTGCCCCTCTTGAAGGCTGGCACTTTGAAAGCCCCTCATCTTTTTTTTCCCTCTTCCCTTTATTCCATATCCAGATAGCCTCGAAGAGACAGCAGACTTCAGACACCCTGATTCCCTTTCCCAGAGCATGGGGGCGGGGCACACTGGGGGCATGGACACTCCCACAGAGACCCAAACAAATTCTTCAGCCACATCCCCACTGCATTGGCGTCTCCTCTTCGTGAGTTCACGATTCATTTGTTTCTTACCTGCTTGTCCCCATCCTGGGGGAAAAAAAAAAACTGGACGAGAGTAAGGGGGGAATAAAATAATAGGGACTTTTGAGTCTAGAGCAGCCATTAAATACTCTGCCCATCCCGCTGTATGAAATGGAGGAGAGACCTGTGGGGGCAGGGGGCATTGTTAAAACTGCCTTGGTGTGGCAGCGGGAGACAGGAGAAACAGACCTGGAAAAGGTTTTCCGGATTGTACTGAGGAGACGGAAAACAATGAGTCCCCACATGGAAGCGAAGCTCACAGAGCTCTCCGGATCCGGATCCGGCAGGCAGTGGCGGACACGCTCTCCTCGCTCCTTTACAAGAAGGACTGAATTAATTCAGGGACTGTGCGGCCTTGTACTCCCTTTTCGATTACAGACAGACCTAGTTTTTGCAGAACTCATTAACTAGCACGTCTATAGGGACCTGGGCTTCCAAGCCTTACTGGACAGGTCTCAAGAGCAGGCTTCTGAGGAATCCAGATGCCAGGCATTGGGCAAGGCCTGGGAGGAAATCCGGGGCCTCAGGTGCAGCTCTAGCTGGTCATGTGCATCCTAAGAAGGTCAATGTGTAGAGGAGGCGGGAAGAGCTAACAGGCTTCCTCTCCTCCCCATCGCACGCCAGGCCTTGCCCACTCGGTGTCTCACGCCAGGTGACGTCAGCCGAGAATTTCCCATCAGTGGCAGCTTTTCCCCTCGCACCTCTGTCTTAAGGCCCACGATACCCACAGTGCGCAGCGGGAGTGGCCATCCACTTCGCAGCTCCTGCTGAGTTATCAGTTGCCAAGGGTCACCTCTCTGAGGTTTTGTTGTCCCAGCCTCCATGTGTGATGTGATCAACAAAGAAATAAGTGCAAAGGAGCAACTTTGGGGAAAGAAGAGGTAAAATAATGCAATATTTTACATAAAACTTCCCAAAAGCTTCAAGCTAAGATGGGAGTGGAGATAGCCCAGACAAGCGACCACTTTCTAGGAAAGACTGAGACAGGGGCCGGTTCCTTGCAGGGCCTGCATAGCACAACAGCCAACTCAGCTTCGGGAACTTATCCCATTTCCCAGCTCTGGACTTAACAGCTGCCTAGTCTGCGAAAATGGGGGTGCTGTAATTTCTCGATCAAGGTATTGTTTTTAAAGTACTTAGCACCAAATGGTGAGTCATTCGCTACCCCCAGGTTCTTCGGCGTATTTACAGGCTGATGGCCAACCACAAACTCGGCCTCTGCTACCATAGAAACCAAGCTGCACTAGGTCAGTGGGGACCCCTGGTGGCAAGCACTGGAACTGTTAGACCACGGTTTCTTCATCGTCTTTAATCCCACCCAAGAATAATGAAAACACTAAGCCCCTCTGCTCCCCACCTTTCTCTGTTCATAGCTCAGTCAGTTGCCTCAGAGACCCTCTTATGCATAAGCAACCCCTTCTCTAACTTTGGCCCAGTTACCTTTAATTAAACACTTCCTTCCAAATTCAATGTTTACCTCTGAGCCCTAAATCTGTTCCTCTTCTGGCTGATATGCCTAACAACGCTGTGCGCACTGCCCAACACAGCCACCAAGAGCTGCAGTGACTGGTACTTTTAAATTTAAGTTCCACACACTTAAATGTGCTCATTAGAATTAAACAAAGTCAGAATCTCAGTTTCTATGCTATACGATCCATACGGCAAGTGGCCTGTAGTCAAGTGGGTTGGGGTGACTGAACTAGATTGTGCACGAAGGACCATTTCTCTCACTGCAAACCCTTCCCTTGGGCAGCACTGCTCCACATCCCCCTAGATAATCCCTTTAAAGGTATTCAGGGAGAGGGGGCTGTGATGGTCCAGGGGTTAAAGTGCTTGGCGCATGAGTATGAGGACCAGAATTTGGCTCCCCAGAGCCCACATAAAATGACAAGCAGGCTTACTCATCCACCTGTAATCCCAGCCTAGCCAGGCCAAGATGGAAAACACAGAGCAGGATGGAGAAAGAGGCTAGCCTTGGGCTTCATTGAGAGGCCCTGTCTGGAGTAAGGTGTAAGAGGGGTCCATGAAGAATCCTGATATCAACCTCAGTCCTCCACATGCGCATGAATATAGATGCACATGCACCCGCACATGTGTGTGCACACATCCATGCTAACATGCAAACACATACATACACATGAAAATGGGAGGAAGAAAAAATGTATGGAAACCCTCTGGAGTTTAAGGAAACTGTCTGAGTAGCATCCCTCATCTGATTCAAGTTTTTTTTTTTCCCCCTTAGCTGTCAGCATTCGAAATGAACAGCTCGGCTGGTTTCTCAGAGACCCTCTTACTCTAAACACCATCTTCTCAAACCTTGGTCCAGTTGCCTTTAATTCAACTCTTCCTCAGGGGGCTCTGTGGATGTGGGCTTGTGTTTCCCTATCCAGCTCGTAGCTACACTGCAATGTTGTGCTGGACGTGATCTGGAACACAGGCTTTTTACACCCAGCCTCCAGGAAAAGGAATGGCTACATAGGTTTCCAGGCGTTCCCCTTTAGGGATGGCTACGTAGGCTGCTAGGAGTTCCCTTTCAGCTCTAAGAAAAGATTCCCTCTGAGAATTGTCTTCTCAATGGAGGTTTTTATTAAATGACCATTGGGACCCACAAGAGATTTATTACTCCATAGCTTCGTGGGCTGACCTGGGAACTAAATGGCCGCTTACTATTGATCTCACAGGACCACCGGCTCTGAGGTCTAAACACTGACTACGCCTCAGCTGGGGCAATCAGGGCTTAGAGTCTGTACCTTAACCACAGGCACGTGGGGACACCTGTGAGCACTCGCTGACAAGATGGAAGGAGGGAATAAAGCCACCCATCATTCCCACTTCCAGCACAGACATAAATGCTCTTTTAAAGTCGCCTTGATTGGTTCTACAGGGAAGGAGCCTTGGGAGACAGTCCCCCGCTCCTGTCCTGGTGTGACTATCCAGCCTTGGTAGTCAGTCCCCCGCTCCTGTCCTGGTGTGACTATCCAGCCTTGGGAGTCAGTCCCCTGCTCCTGTCCTGGTGTGACTGACTATCCAGCATCCTGACAATGTCAGGAACAGGCACAGGCACGGGCGTGGGTTTCCCCTGAGGGAGCTGAAGTCCTAAAAGACAAACGTAGGGGAGGCCACACTCCATGTGACAGCTCAGAGGATGGATGCTATTCCTATTGGAGATGCTAGCTGCATCTTTCCTTCCTGCCATTTCTTAGAAGAAAGCTTAGAATGTGGCCACCTTCCCCTGCTCTCAGTTGATTGGGCCGAAGACCTGTCTCTCATAGGCTGGCCCGTCTCTCATAGGCTGGCCCGTATCTCATAGGCTGGCCCAGACACAGCTTCTCCCCAAGAACAGAGAATGGATGGGAGCAGGAGACCTTAAAAGCTCCAGGTGAAAGTGCCCTACAGTGGAGGCCCTAGTGGACCACACAGGAGCAGATGAGCAAGCAGGAAAATCAATGAGACAGCAAACAATGCAAGAAACCTCAAGAGCAGCAAATGCAAGCCCAACCTCTGAAATACTGGAGGTGGCAGAGGTCTTTCCTGGCCTGTGAGGCCTACTGTGCCTTTTGAAGAGAAATGTCCTGAGCTTCTGTGACCCCCTTCCCTTTTCAGTGCCTAACAATGTTGGGGATGAACCTCAGGACCTTGCTCGGGCTAGGCCAAGAGTGTCACCACCGAGCTATATCCCCAGCCCACTGCCCCCTTTCAACCCGGACTTCCAGAGGGGCTCTATGCCTTGCCTCACAATGATTCCCAACCAGGCTCTCTGTCTTAGCAGAGCTGTGAGACTGATGTCGTGTGCTTATCTTTGTCTCTCTGCTCTCGGGAACAATTCCTGTAAATACTGCACAAGGCCCTAAGGACCCCAAAGGAGGGAGCCAGATACACAGACAGGGCCCAGCATTTGTCGCACCAGCTTTTCCTGGTACCTCTGGGCAAAGGACAGAGATGTGGGTCTGAGAAGCATGAAGACAGAGAGGCAAGGTGAAGCCCCGGCTAACTCTAGGTAACGGGTCTCTATAGAGAGTGCCTGAGCCAGGGTTTGGGGACATTTTTCTGATTTGGCTGATACCACTGAACTGATGAGGGGGCGGTGTCCCCTCCATGTTTAGGGATGTAATGTGGGGAGTTCGAATGTGATCTGTGTATGGTTTCTCTCAGTATTGTGCCTCCAAGGAACAGTTCAAGACGACTGCCAAGATCTGGGAGCCTCTTCTGGCCCCTTGTCGATGCTGTTCTAATGAAAGCAGTGCGCTGTGGAATATTATTTTAACCGGGCAAAGATGTGTTACATTTGCTGGGGCTGTGGAATATGACTTTAATCATATAAAAGTGTGTTACATTTGTGTATGTAAAGATGCGTTGCATTTGCTGGGGCTGCGGAATATGACTTTAATCATATAAAAGTGTGTTACATTTGTGTATGTAAAGATGTGTTGCATTTGCTGGGGCTGTGGAATATGACTTTAATCATATAAAAGTGTGTTACATTTGTGTATGTGAAGATGTGTTACATTTGTTTCACCTTGCCAAGATTGGTCTAATAAAAAACTGAACAGCCAATAGCTAGGCAGAGAGGACTAGGCGGGGCTGGTGGGCAGGGTTAATAAACAGGAGGGGAAATCTGGAGAACAAGAGAAGAAGAGAGGAGAGAATGAGGGAGAAAGAGGAGACACCTGGGGCCAGTCAGGCAGCCACCAGCCAGCAGCGCAAAACAGAAGGAAAGGCAAAAGGCCTGGAGGCAAAATGTAGATGAAGAGAAACAGATTGATTTAAGTTAAAGGGAAAAAATCGCTAGCCAGAAATAAGCATAAGCTAAGGTTGAGATAATAAGTCTCCTTGTTATGATTTGGGAGTTGGTTGGTGGCCCAAAGAAAAAGAAAGCCTGAGCCAGGCAATGGTGGGTCACACCTTTAATTCCAGCACTTGGGAGGCAGAGGCAGGCAGATCTCTGTGAGTTCGAGGCCAGACTGGTCTACAGAGCGAGTGCCAGGACAGACTCCAAAGCTATAGACCTCACCCCCCCAAAAAAAGAAATTCTGGACACCACTATATACAGTAATCCTCACCAACAATCACTATGACAAACTCTTATGACAAGCGCCAGACCAACTTCCGGCACCTGTGCCACAGTTGACATGCAAACTAAATCCCTAGAGTGGCTTTTCTTCATTTTTAAATATTTGTTTTATTCGTATATGTATGTGCCTGAGTGTATGTGTCTCCACAGAGGCCAGAAGGGGGAATGAGATCCCTTGTAACTGGAGTTACAGATGTTTGTGAGCTGCCACATGGGTGCTGAGATTCGAACTTGGTACTCTGTAAAAGCAGCCAGTGCTCTTAGCCCCTGAGGCACCTCTGCAGGCCCAATTCTGATAGTATTCAATACACTCATGTCAATTAAATTTTGATTATCTCCCTGAGATCCAAGGTGGTAAATAGGGTGATGGTTTGAATACGTAAAGCCCCTCAAAGGCTCAGGATTGAAATGCTTGGTCCCTAGATGCTGGCGCCACTTAGAGAGGTTCTGGAAATTTCAGATGTGGGGCGAGACCAGGAGAAATACATCACTAGAAACTGAGCATTGGAAGTATGTTATCCTGGCTGTTTCCTGTCTCCTCACTGTTTCCCGGTGGCAGCAAGGGACCGGCTTTCCTCAATCACACACTCCACCACCACCATGTAGAGTAAAGGGTTCTACCGTGCCATCCCCACCCTGAGGACCTGATCCCTCTACAACCAGGAGCCAAAATAAGCCCTTGCTCTTTTAACTTGTTTCTTTGGGTGGCGATAAAAAGCTGGCGACAACATGTTTTGTCCCAGTCTCCAGAGGAAGCTGCTTGGCGGCTGTGCTGAGCAAGATTCTGAGACCCAGGCTGAGGAGCTGATGGGTGACTTAGATTCTACACAGTGAAAATTGGGACATGGAAGAAGGTGGCCACAGGTTAAAAAAAAAAAAAACCACATGGTCCACCCACATCCCTGTGCAGAACCCTGATCCAACAGAGACCAGGAGCCTGCGTTTGGTGTGGAGGTCAATGAGCAAAGCCGGAAGGCTTGGAATAGCAGAATTTGGATGTGAGAGCACACTTGAAGGGCAGCAGCTGTCCCAAGACTCCTGTCAACAGTGATGGCAGGGAACTCTGAGGAGAGCCAGCTGCAGAACAAGCCTGCAAGGTCACTGTGACCCCCTCCTGCCAATGGCTCCCTCAACTTATCCAGTGGGGGGAGATCCTGTACCTGCTTCATCAAGAAACTCAGTGTTCATTAAAGCTGTGATTCCCAGCCCAGCAGCCGTGCCAATGTGATGGTCCCCAAAGCCCTTCACATGTCTGTTTATCTACCTCAGAGATTCCCTAGGTCCCCAGACCAAAGGAAGCCCAGGGCTCTGCAATGCAGCCCAGGTCGCAGAGGGGCCCCACGGGGGGGGGGGGGGCATGCACCTTGTTTCTGACCCCCGCACCATTCCTATCCCAGCACCCCCACCCCTGTACCATTCACCCCTCAGCACCTCACCCCTGCATCATTCCTCTGTCGGCACCCCCACTTCTCCCCTCACCTACAGGAGAACACTGACTTCGGTATGCAGGCTTTGAATGGAATAAAAACTGACAGGGTACAGCCATGTTTAGGTCCAAGCTACCGAGCAGTCACGCAATTATCTTTGTCAGAATTCATTTTGTCTCTACCCCCCTACCCCTTAGGTTGTTGCGGCTAAGATCTTTGAGAAGTTTGAAGAAACTGAGGATGAGATGAAGGGGAGACTAGGAACATCTCTAGAAGAAGATGGCTTCAGAATGGGATAAACAAGGTCCTGGGCAAGGGGTGAGCATGAGGGACTCAGGAGAGAGGAACCCAGAACCCCAACAGGAAGAGAGGTAAGTCATCGGATGCTTGCCCCAATTTTAACCCCCTCTCAAGCACCCCAATTCAGGGACAGGGTCCTATCCAAGCTCAGACCCCTACCTATATAGAGAGCACTTGGGCATGGGAGACTCAGAGTCTGGCCTAAAATACTCTCTGAGGTGCCCCTTTGCTTTAAAGAGCCCAGCCCAAACCTAGAACAACCCAGGGAAGGACAAACAGACAGGTTTTCTCGCCGCTCCCCAACATCATCACACAAGGATGCTCTTCCAGACTCCCAGACTCACTGAGTTTCAGGGACCTCAGAGGTCATCCAGCCCAGGTGTCCAAACTCCGGGCTGGGAAATCAATTTACTGAACTGAAAGTGATTTTAAAATGAGATAAGAGAAGGGATAAATGTCAGAATATATTGTTTGCAGCGAAAGAAATTGCTTTGTGAAACTTTTGTGTCAGAGCGCGCGCGCGCGCGCGCGCGTGTGTGTGTGTGTGTGTGTGTGTGTGTGTGTGTGTGTGTGTGTGATTGCAAATCTGTCTCTGTGGGTCACAGAAGCAAACGTTTGAAAGCCACTGATTTAGTCCTCACCCCACTGGTGTGGACTGCCTTTGTGACATTTTCAGTAAATCATATGGCATTTCTTGCTCACCATCCACTCCTCCACGAGAGACCAAAGACCCCTTTCAATGCCCACTGCTCTGTGTCCAGGAAGTACTTCATCCCATGGAGCTCATATGTGCCGCTTGACCCCTCCCCCCTGGTTTTCTCTTGTTTTCTGACCATCCCTCTAAATAAACCCACTCGGCTTCCCACGCCAGCCTTAGGGGAATAGAGGACAGTGTGACTGGCCTCTTGGCCATGCTCTTTGGGGACTCTATAGCTCATCTTTTTCTCTTGCCTGCCCAGTACCCCTTATGAAAGCAGGGCTTTGGCCTTCATGCTGGGCCACCATTTCTGCCTAGCTCACGGTCTGTGTGATTTAGAGAGACTGGCCCCATCCCTGGCTCCAGAATCAGCCAGCATTGAGCATCCCAGGGACTGGATCCAGAGGGGGAACCTGATTTAGACTAATCCAACCAGAAACAACCAGGAACTTCCAGACAAAATTCACAGAAAAGGCATTAAGAAACTAAGATGGTAGACAGGAGACCCCAAAACTACTACAATGTCCATCTTTATCAGTCTAGAGGCTGAGTAAGGAGCGGCACCCTGAGGACACTCCTCCACCAGGCCCCAATGACCTACCACAGCCAGGAAAGGCCCAAGCTGCCCTCCAGGACAAAAACTGACATTTCAGAGTTGAGATAACACTGTCAACACCAAAGTCCCAGAAGTCTTTTCTTCTTCATGACCTTCCTATGCCTTTCCATGACCAAGAATCATGCCAGCACCAATCACTTCATATCCGTGAGATGAGATTGGACTCAGACAAAATGCAGAAACAAAAGCTTGAAGCCCTCACATCCCAGAAAGGCCTGAGCAGGGGTCTACCCAAGGCCCCCACATCGCAGCTCACCTACTTACATTCATTATTCTTCTGGACCAGCTCTGGAGGTGAATAGGCAACATTTCTCCTCTATGGTGATGTGGGATTCCCCTCTGTATGTTGTGAATATCATTGGTGAATGAAGGAACTACTTTGGGCCTATAGCAGAGCTATAGGGGAACAGAGCTAGGCAGGGAAAACGAAATGGAATGCTGGGGAAAAGGAGGTGGAGTCAGAGAGAAGCCATGGAGACAGACATGCTGAAACTTGGATGATAGGCCACGACCTCGTGGTGATTCACAGATTAATGGAGATGTGTTAAATTAAGATATAAGAGTTAGCAAATAAGAAGCTAGAGCTAATAGGCCAAACAGTTTTAAATAATATAGTTTCTGTGAGATTATTTCGGGGCTAAGCAGCTAGAATGACCAAGCA
This sequence comes from Alexandromys fortis, assembly GCF_014885135.2. Classification (NCBI taxonomy): domain Eukaryota; kingdom Metazoa; phylum Chordata; class Mammalia; order Rodentia; family Cricetidae; genus Alexandromys; species Alexandromys fortis. The sequence goes on from NW_026067972.1 coordinate 5,298,412, forward strand.
GCCTTCTCACTACACTCTCCCTAGAGTGATTTTTTAAAAATAGAAATTGGGCCATTCCTTCCCCTGTATAAAGAACTTTCAAGGCTTCCTCTGCCCCATAGAGCAAAAGCCACGTTCCTTACTACATTCCGTGGGGCTCTGGATGTCTGCTTCTCCCACAGATGCTACATGATTTGTCTGTTCTCACCCACTGTGGCTTCTCATTCCCAGCTCATGCCAGTGTTAGCCACTTCCTCCCCTCTGGCCCTGGCACCAAACCTCAACTTTAACATGACCTCCTCAGAGACCCCTCCTCCAGACACTCACCGAAATGAAGGACATCCCACAGTTTTTCTCCTCCTAGACCCACGGATCTTTCTCTTTGCAGCACCCGCTTCACAAATTTGCATCTTTACACAAATTTATGTAAAGCCATTTTTTCCCTCCCTGGTTCAAGCTGCACTGAAAAAGCCTAGGACGATACATGAGGGCCCCTCCTCCATAGTTATTTGTGAGACACTTACTGGGCCTTCCAAATGGTGACAAGGACCAAGTGAACTAACACTACCCAAATAGGAATGATTTTCCTCATCTGATGTTTCTGCCCACAGAAAACTGGCAGACAACAGCATGAGCCAACCACTGCCTACTTTTGGGATGTTTCCAGGGCAATCTGAACAATAGCAACCATGGGAAAGGCCAGGGATTCACCAAGGTTTGCACAACAAGGGCCATTCACAGTCTAATCATTTGAATTAATCTCATGACTTGAATCAGATCTATTTTTGTCAAGCAAGCAAATAAATATATATCGATATTTAAGAGGCTCGTGCGTGTGGCGTTGGCTAAAATACGACTGCATTTCCCACAGTCATTGTCTCTGCAAGCGCATTCCCAGCTGTGCTGGCTCGTTTAGCTAATCTGCAGTGAGTACAGTATTGATCCAAGCAGTCAGGGAGGAGACATTAGCCTGGTCACATGCATGGCGGCATGGTCACTTCACAGACCGACTGGCTGAGGGGACAGTCTGGAAGTCATCCTTCTGCTGCCCTCGCTAGCCCTGGATATCACACACACACACACACACACACACACACACACGCACACGCACACACGCACACGCACACACACGCACGCACGCACACACACGCACGCACGCACACACACACGGTGGCATCTGAGTTCACAGGACAGGGACAGCATGATGGCCACATCCCAGGGAGATATTCTCACCCCCACAAAAGGCTCTCCCCATTCATTCCTTCACTCTTTCGTTGCTGGTAAGACTTCACACACTCAATGTCTAATTCTTGCTAGGATGAACCGAATGGACGTTCTCTCATGCCGCTTATGGAGATATAAGTGAGCACAACCAACTGGAAAGCCAACTTAGCTGTTCCTATTCTCTGACCCCGGAAGAAGTAGGCTTCTCTGAGCCTACTCTCGAGTAAAATAGTCACAGACGTGCTTACGGTCATTATCAATATTCCAAAATAGGGGATGGGTTCATGGAATAGACTAGGGTATGTCTTCACAAGCAATACTCTTTAGCCGCGGAAAGCATCTGTGAATAATCAGGTGGGGAGGGACGGGAGGGAGGAGAGGAAGGGGAGGGAGGGGAGGAGAATCAGGAGTTCAAGGTCAGTTTTTGATGTCTTAGTTACTGTTCTATTGTTGTGAAGAGGCAAGTCTTATGGGAAAAAACCATTTAATTGAGGATTTGCTTATAGTTTTAAAGGATTAGTCCATGAACATCAGGCATGGCACTGGAGCAGGAACTGAGAGATTTATATCCTGATCCACAGGCAGTGGGAAGAGATAGATAGATAGATAGATAGATAGATAGATAGATAGATAGATAGATAGATAGACAGACAGACAGACTAGACCTGGTGTGGGTTTTTGAAACCTCAAAGTCCATCCACAGTGACAAACATCCTTCTACAAGGCCACACCTCTTAATCCTTCCTGGACAGTTCCACTAACTGGAGACAGAGCATTCAAACATAAGAGCCTATGAGGGCCATTCTCATTCAAACCACCTTACTCGGCTACATAGTGAGTTTGAGAACAGTTGCCACATAGAATCCTGTCCCAAAATAATGTGAGTAACCAGAACAAATGATTTTTTTCTAAAGGCTTGGAGATTTGAAAATACATCACTGGAGAACATGGTGAGTTCTTTTGCTTGGCCAGTTGGAATCCACAGAAAATTTAGTGGAGGGTAGGACCAGATGGGTTAGAAACACACCTAAATCAGACACTTGGGAAATGTTAGGTCATATGATGGGAGTTAGAGAAGCGGCATGTTAGGATGCTTTCTCAAGACAGTGCCTGCAGGGAAGTGTAGAGAGTACTTGGATGGGCCACAGTACAGCCATGGCACAAATAGAGAGGCTGAAATGTGCCCGGGTAAGAGATCCGTGCACAGAGACAGTGGACTATCCCCTGCCCATCTCCCCGCAGATGAGAGATCCGTGGACAGAGCCAGTGGACTATCTATTCCCTGCCCATCTCCCTCCAGGTGAGAGATCCGTGGAAAGAGACAATAGACTGTTCCCTGCCCATCTCCCACCAGATGAGAGATCCGTGGACAGAGCCAGTGGACTGTTCCCTGCCCATCTCCCTCCAGGTGAGAGATCCGTGGACAGAGCCAATGGACTATGTATTCCCTGCCTATCTCCCAAGGCCTGGCAGTGCAGCAAGAGTCACCAAAGACTTACACTGTGGATGCAGCCAAGATCATGGAAGGACTAGAAAAATGTCGGTCACAACTTTGTCATTACGTTCCAGAATTAGAGACCAGGGTAAGATCAGTGTGCCAGGACAGAGCTTCTGGGCCCCCAGCTGATGGCAAATACCTGGGCATGGCCTCTTCTTTACTGCTTGAAAGTCATTTGTTGCCACTCTGTGGGTACCTGCTTCCCTCATTCATTAAAAACGTCTCTCACAGATCCTGTCCCCAAATGAAGGTCCAGGCACGCACAGGAAATAAAGACTCCCATTGCCCCCCATACTCACCTCACATCCACTGCTGTGAACTGACAGTGCCTTCTTTAAAAACTGAAGGGTTGGGAGTGGAGCTTCCTCTGGTCCTAGGGAACAGGAGAGGTTAGTGGGAGGAGCCATGGCCCCAGCAAGCCCATCTGCATTCCCAATTCCGGGACCCCAGAAGTGATAAACAGGCTGGCTCATTACAAAGCGAAGATACGCACAATCAGACCATGCCTTTAGGGCTGGGCTACCATTTAAGGAGAGGCAAACAGAATAAAAAGACCTATTTTCAAGAGACTCATTTAAACCCAGAGAGGAGCTGTAATAATGTCCACGGCAGCTCTGCTTAACTCGCCCTGGCTCTCTCAGAATTGCCCTGAGATAATCAAAAGGAAGTGAAGAGGAACCACCCCGACTCCCATTCAGAAAGGATGTCGTAATTAGCATCGGTGCCCGGACCCTGCTGTCAGGCAGGCTTTGGTTGCAGTGGGCCCTCCTGCTGTCTTCCCTGGGCAGGAGACACTTGGTCCTTCCTCCCTCGCCCTGAGGTTGGGAAGCACAGAAACGACACATCCATGACCGTATTTCTAAAATCATCTCTCAAAGAGATAAATGGCTTCTTCCCCCCAGCCTGGTCCGACCCGGGGCCTGGGAATAGATAAATCCATTTACTCAGAAGCTGAGGCCCATTTTTCTCCCAGTGCCATCCATAATCCCATCTCCTTCAATGTGGGAGATGCTCGGCGTGATGAATGAATCTTGGTCACAGACAAGAGGTCAGATCCTCCTGGGAAGGCGCAGGCAGCCAATCACAGGGCCTAGCCTATGTACAGCCTGTCCAGGATTCTTTGAGTGTCAGGAGCCTCTATGCCAATGGTCTCCCAGAAGGAAACCAACTCCAAACCAGAACCCCTTCCTTTTCCCACTCAGCCTCTTTGACTAGGCCGGGGCAGGAGGCATCTGGAATCTTTCCTCAAAGAACAGAAAGAATTTGGTGTTCCTAGCTGTAATCTCAGAACAAGGGAGGCAGAGGCAGGAGATGAAAAGTTCAAGACCTTTGTCCCAGTAAACAGACAAAGCTCTGGGGCCTCTTGCAGCTGGATGGAAAGACTGGCCGGGACCAGAAGGGGACAGTCCCGGGAGCCTGGCCCTCAATGGACAGTCCAAGCTCTTGCCTCCTCCCAGAGCAGAATGGGCCTACATGAAGACTCCCCATTGTTGGTGATGATGCTTCACAAGACAAGGCCACCAGAATCATCTTCTTCATTGGTTTGTTGTCTGTATTTGTCAAATTGGAACAATCTAGAATAACTGGGGAAGAGAACCTCCATGGGGGTTGTTTAGGACAGACTGGCCTGCGGGCATGTCTTAACTGAGTTGGGAAATAAGATTATTCCTTGGACCTCAATTCCAGGCTGTGTGCGTGTAGACAAGAGACTGGACACAAGTGACCATAAAGACATTTATTTCTCTCACTCCTTTCCTGTGGATGAGACATGACCCAGTTCCTGCCTCGATTCCCCCCAAATGAGGGATCGCAACCTGGATTTGTAAGACAAATGAGCCTGTTGCTCTCCCTGAGTTGCTTTTGGTCATGGCAACAGAAACGGAACAAGAATGTTCTTCTAGCTGATCGCTACCGTCCTGGTCTCCTCGGCACCCCCAGCCTCCATTTCCTCACCACGAAGAGAATCTTACTTTCATTCTACAAGGATTTGGTGAAACCAAAAACAACCTCTGGTTAAAATATAAGGATGGCACTATTCCATCCTGACTCATCAGATCATGGCAGAACACGTGGTCCAGCTCGTCTCAACCTGAGCTACATGTTAGCATCCCTGAATAAGACTGAAGCCCGCAGCCCACCCCAGGCTGGACAGCGCCACCTCCTGGCTGCTGGTGGACTTGCACCTGTACCTTTCTCTTGGTCTTAGCCAGAAGGCTGAGAAGTGAGTGACATGGACTTTCCAGTACACAGCCATGATGAGAAACTCTGGCCTGTGCCTCACACCCATCCCCTTCCTATGTTCTAAATGGTTGACTGAGTCCCATGAGCTTGCCAGGGGCGTCCCATGGAGAGGTAAAAGAAAGACTGCACACTGGTTGCTATGGGGCATTTTTGATTGTCAACTTGAATGGAGGGCATTGGATGAAGAGCACTTCCGGTTTTCTGCAAAGGCTTTTCCAGCGAGGATTAATCGTGTGGCTATGAACCACTCTGAATGTGGACAGTACCGCCCTGTGGGCCAGAGTCACGGGCTGAGTGAAAAGGGAAGAAGGAACTCGTCACTGAAAACCAGCTCTCTCTGCTTCCCGAGTCTCCAAGATGTGAGCAAGCAGCCTCCTGCCATCCCGATGGAGAGAGAACTGGTCCCACTGCCAAGGTGCCCTCCCCACTCTGAGGGGCTGTATTCCCTTAGCCATGAGCCAAAATGAACCTCTGCTTCCTTAAGTCACCTCTTGGTCAGGTCTCAGCAAGTAGGAAAGAAACAAATATCCCATCTGGGACACAGCCGTGGGGATACTGTAACAGAATCATGACCAAAAGCTACATTTGCAATAGGCCCTGGCAGCCAGGACATGCTTCAGGTTTCATGAGAGTATCTGGCAAGGAAGTACGGGCTGCCCTTCTGTGCTTCAACTTATACAGAAGCGCCCACAGGCGTCCTGGCCAGCAGGGAGGCAGGGCAGACCCAAGGCCATTCTACCCCACTGTTGTCTCTAGTGGCTGCTTTCTTATTTCTGCACAATCCCTTGCTGTGATAAAGGTGGGGACTGCCCTGGCAGCCAGTTCTGCAGTACGGATCCAGGAGGGCTCTCTGGAGAGGAGATCCAGCTGAGCCCTGCTCCCCAAGCACAGCTCAGATTCCATGCATGACCAGCTTTCTATCAAAAGTCCCTCATTTTCTTAAACAGCTGAAGTTATTTTTATTATCTGTAACTAAAGAACCCTGATTCATGGGGGTGCAGCAATGGCTCAGTGGTTAAGAACCCTGATTCATAAAAGTACATTCTTCCCAACCTACCTGGCTTTGGGAATGGGTCCCAGATTAAATTAGTGACAGGGAGGTGGCATTGAACTCATGGATTTGGGCCAGGGCCAGGGTCCTCTGCTTTCACTCACAGAGGGCAGCTGCCTATTATAAACCTCAGTCTCCACAGATGCGCAGCATTGACAGAGGTGCAGCCTGCACCTACAGAACTGAGTCCTTCCAGTGCTCAGTCATTGTCCCCATGTGCTCCTGCGGTGCAGGGGTGGCATCGTTCCTTTCGGGGAAGATCTTTCAGATGGAAGAACCAACCAGAGCAAGGGCCCAACAGCCAGAGCAAAGGCCCAACAGCCAGAGCAAAGGCCCAACAGCCAGAGCAAAGGCCCAACAGCCAGAGCAAAGGCCCAACAGCCAGAGCAAGGGCCCAACAGCCAGAGCAAGGGCCCAACAGCCAGAGCAAGGGCCCAACAGCCAGAGCAAGGGCCCAACAGTCAGACCAAATCCTCAAGAGCCAGAGCAAAGGCTCAAGTGTGTCAATCTTGGGACCTGGAAAACAATGAAGTGTGGAGCAAGAGGGAGGCGGGTGGATGAGGATGTGGCCTCTGCCTGGCTGAGAGCCTCAAGGCCATGATAGAAGCAGGTCAGCCGTCACACCAACCAGCATCCCAGCGCTTGCCTTCGTGGTCTTAATAAGTGTGGTGGTTTGATGAGAATGGCCCCCATATATTTGAAAACTTGATCCTCAGTTGGCAGAATTGTTTGAAAGGGATTAGGAGGTGTGGCCCTGTTGTGTCACTGAGGGCTGTCTTTGAGGTTTGAAAAGACGTGGGCCATTCCCAATGCGTGCTCTCTCTCTCTCTCTCTCTCTCTCTCTCTCTCTCTCTCTCTCTCTCTCCCTCTCATGGATTGAAATGTGAGCTTTCAGCTGTTTTTGTTTCTCCAGCTGTCTGCCACCCTGCCTTACTCTGCCATTTTACACTCTAACTTCTGAGACTGTAAGTCCAATTAAACTCTTTCTTGTATATGTTGCCTTGGTCATGGTGTTTTATTACAGCAATAAAAAAGAAATTAATACAGTATCTAACTTACTGTCAACATGTGAACAAGTCACATGTGAACTCACGAGGAAGGAGAATGCACATCCGCTCTCTTGTGATATAGGGTCTGGTCCTTCTTTCCCAGAACCCATTAGCTCTGCAGGACCGGTGCTTGGGAGGGGCTACACCTGCCCATCGGGCAACTTCTCTCACTGAGCTGCCTCTGGACCTCAGAGAGCCTATTTCGGAACTGAAGATGGATCCCAGGCCTTTGCTGAAGAAGATTAATACCCCAGAGAGACAGAAGCACCTCAGCCCTGTCGGTCTCCGGGCTGTAAGGCCCTGACACCAACCTGGAGCAGCTCATCACCTCAGAGTCACAGCTGGCAGTAAAATGGACCCAGAAGTCTTGCTTTGATTGCTGCCAGGGTCTTTGGAGAAACAAAAGCAATGAAGACGTTTGGTTACTCCTGAGATCCAGCTGTCTGGACACTCTTCCACTGGGGCACGATGGGACCAGAGGGACTTTGCACGCACCCAGGGTGGGCATTTGTCCTCCTGACCCTGTTTTTGTCTCCAAGTCCCACTCCCTTTCTCTCTACTTGACATCTCCCTGACATCCCCCTGCCTTACCTCTTCTCTGAAGAGGAAGGGGAAACAGCACGTGGTAGCAGAGGGGACAACCCAATGATGGGACGAAAGCCCCAGGAGCAGACTCCTGTACCCCAGTGCCCACAAGCTGGCTTTGGTGGTGACCCTGAGTGGCCCAGATGTCCCCTTTTGTTTCCAGTGTCTCAGTGCCACTGTGCTATCCCAAAGCCAGCCCTATGAGAAGTTCCATCCCATTAACTCCTCCACGTCACCATGGTAACAGGCTCCCGACTCTCCCAAAGACAGGAGATGCTCCATCGACACCAGGGTAGGCCTGCACTCCATCCCCAGATGAACAGAGCGGGGCGGAGACTTCACTCGTTACCAGCTGAGGTCACCACCTGCCCTCCTGTCAAGCACCCGACACAGAGCTTGCCCCAGGAACCAGCCTCCACCTAAGACAGCCACAGCCACCGAGAGTGTTAGCAGATGGCTTTCCACCTGGTTTAAGTAATCTTGCCCCAGGATCACATCCCTGCCTTGTCTCCCTCAAACACTGATATCTACGCTGGCTCCGTCACAGACCCAGGCAGACGCAGCAGCAGTCCACAGCAATGGTAAACTCAGGCTCTCTCGTTGACTGCTGTTGTAAACTTCTGAAGTCTATGTGTGGTTTCTCCCATATATAAGAAAAATTGAAGGCTGGCGAGGTTAGGGGATGCTATGAGGATGTACTTTTGAGCCAGGACATGTTTTACTTGGCATATTTAATACTCAATAGTTCTTATGGTATGACGGGCACTTTTTTTTTATTATAGTGTGTGTGTGTGTGTGTGTGTGTGTGTGTGTGTGTGTGTGTGTGTGAAAAGGGACAGCTTGTAGGAGTTGGTTCTCTCCGTCAACCATGTGTGTTCTAGGGACTGAACTCAGGATGTCAAGCATGGCCGCATGTGTCCTTATCCACTGAGCCATCTTGCCAGCCTGTAAGTCTCCTGAGAAGTAGGTACTGCCAATTCACCTTATAAAAGAGGAAACTGAGGCACAAGTAAGTTGGATGATTTTGCGCAGAATCACAAGAAAGGCTGGAGCCTAGCTCCAACCCCGAGCAATTTGTTTCCTGAGTTTGCGGCCAGAATCACAATTCTGGCATTGGTTGTAATTCTACAAGTCCTCACTCCCAGCTGCATTCCACCACACCCGGGAGGCAAGACACTGACCGTTTGGCCATAGGCCATCTCTCTGGTCTCTATACCTGCCTCTTACTGAAGTGGCTGGCCTCTCAGAGTGGCCTCTATCCCCGACTGGCGTGGAGAGCCTTATCTCCCAGCCAGCCTAGAGCACTCTTTTCCAGTTTGTCCTGCTCTCTGAATGCTCTCGCCTTTCCACTCACGGTTCTGGGCTTTAAAAGGCTCCCATTTGGAACAACAGACAGGACTTGTCTTCTTCAGAGAAAAGAGCCCTCTGATGGCCTCACGAGGGAGGTCCCCCGGTCCTCACACATTCACCTGTCTCCCAAGACCATTAACGCAATCACTTAACAAGCGCCTGCTGTAATAGAAAGGAAGAAAGAGGAGGAGCATTGTTAGTGGTTTGAAGGGGAGGAGAAATCATAAAATCCATCAAACCTGTATTTGTCTCATTAAAAGTGTTCCTAATTTATAATGTCCTGGAATGCAGAGGCCGTCCAGCTGTGCAGGCCCGGTAGTCCTGCCTGGTGTACAGACGTCCCCCCTCACACTCCTGGGCCCCCTCTCCCACCTCGCTGGGACTGCCATCAATTTCTGCTCATCAGCAGCACTTACAGTAAATGGATTCATTTGTGGCAATGGGAGCTGAGAGACAAAGGTGACAATATAATTAAGGTTTTTAATTCTATGCCTGAACAGTTAAGTCCAGAACTCATGATAATTAGCCGGCTGTAATGAAAGATCTTTAATCGTTATTTTCCCTTTGTTTCCTGTAATTGTTCATTCCGGCCAATGACATTTGTCCTTTCATTTGAATCTAGCTGCACAGTTCCATTATGCCCATAAAGTGAGGAAAATATGGTCATTTACACAGAGCTGGTCATTTGCAAAGTCAGGGGTGAGATGGCCCACAGAGCCTCTCAACATGCTGCTGCTGAAGAGGAGGAGAGAAAAAACTGAGCTCCAGAAATCCCCAGGCAGGAAAGGGCAGGTGACCGAGAGAGCAATGGGCCCTGCATAGTGAACCTAGCCTGAAGACTCAGTTGGCAAAGCAGTTCTGGAGGTGGCTGTTGCCATGGGAGTGTTTGATTCTGGAATGAGCATAGTGTCTTTGTACGATTCGGTGTTCTGTTATTAGGGTGCCCCGCTGGCGTTCTGTTATTAGGGTGCCTCACTGGCGTTCTGTTATTAGGGTACCCGCTGGCGTTCTGTTATTAATTAGGGTGCCTCCCTGCTTTGCTCTTCATCCGTGTTCACGGTGATGGGCACGGGCGCCTTTTGCAGCTCCTGAGAAGCTCAAAACGGCGAGGGTTGTTTCGTTTCTATGGTGTTTCTTAGAGTGCTTGCATCTTGGGCTTGAGAAAGCTTAAGAAACATATGGTTCATGTGACAAATACTTCTAGAGGAACTGTCACACGGCATGCGGGGCTGGCATGAGAAGGCACTCAGAAGCCCCTGCTCACACGGTCTCCATAACCTGCAAGATCAGACTTTCCCCCAGGACTGCTATTGCAGAATGATGCCTTCCTCAGCGTTGGTTGCAGGGGCGACATCCTCCCCCTTCCCCACCCCTCCCCGCTGTGGGGCGGGACCCATGCCTTTCCCTTGCTGTGGATGTTTGAGTCCTGCCAGTGGCTCGCACAGACCAGCTCAGCTCTGTCCGGAAAGGACAGAAGATAATCAACACAAGATGGGTGCTGTCTCCTCTTCAGTTGCCTTTAATTCCCTGAGGAGGAAGGCAGGCCACCACAATAAAATCCCCTTGCTTGTCTTCACCCTGTTCACAAAAGTCAGAGGGGTTGTTTGAAAATCACACAGCTGCACTTCTCAGTAAAAAACCTTCAGCGGCTCCCCCAGGTCCTGAGGGGAAAAAAAATCTCAAGCCTGACTATAGTCAGGAGTGAGTGCAGCCTGCCTTCCCCTGCGCTCACCCAGGGCCTTCCCTCCAGGCAGGCTGCTCAGCCCAGCATGGAGCAAGCTCATTTCAGAAACTGACCTTGGTCCATGCTGTTCCCTCTGCCTAGGGACAAGCCCCCCTTCCAACCTCCCTCTGCTTGGTGAATGGCGTCCTTCTCCCCAGCCCTGATAAAAATGTCACTTTCCCAGTAGCCGTCTCTAAAATGATGCTGCTATTATTTTATTTCTGGGCAGCTTCCTGTCGTGGCGCATAAATTCATTGAGCGGACTGAAGAGCGCATTTGCTTTCTGCGTTCAGCCAGGGTCTGTGAGCCCTGTGGGTCTGAACCCGTGACCTCAAACCTAGAATAATGACCAGTACAGGAAGTGCTCAGGCCCGCCTAAATCAGCCCTCAAAGTTAAGTTAAGCCAGACCTGCTAAAGTAGCCCTTGAAGACCTTGGCTTAAGCGAAAAGAGACCAGAGGCGTCTAGAACTCCTGAAGGCGGGAAGACTGGCTGCCTAACGGGAAGCAGCTGATAAGTGTCCAATGAGAGCCCAAGATGTTCCTGTGGGAGGAGACTCATGAGCCTGAGCTCCTATCCTGGGGTGTCAGCAGGACAGAGGCAGGATTGCTCAGGTGGAGGTGGCCAGAGACCCATCATTTAAGGGCAGCCTCATGGCCGAGTTCTGGAGCCGGCTCTTCCAACGTGAGCCTTCTCGTTGGTCATTCTCTTCACTTCTCTGAGCTTGGGATTCCTGACACTCTAGCCAAGCAAACTCCCTGCCTGCGCTCCCACCTCCTTCCACCTTGGATTCCAAGAGGAGCCATACACATCAGCCTTGAAGCTGAGGTCACTTTCTCAAGCTCAGTTCATCGACCCTGCTGCCTGTCTGCCATAGCTGCTTATCCTGGGGAAGGTTCCCTCAGGCTAAAGTGCAGGCTCATTGTTCATCAGAAACACCCATCATCTTCTGCCAGGTTCTCTGCCAACCATCCAGAGAACAGAGAGAGGGGAACCACGCTGCTCTTTGCCCGTTCTCTCTTCAGACCGCCTCCCTCCTTTAGGCTCCTGCTGCCGACCTCCAAAAGAAGATTCTGGCTCACTCTAGTCCCGCTGGGTCACTGTCCCAGAGTCCCTCTCCATTCAGTGTGAGCCACTCATTTCTGCCCTGACAGATATTTAGTCCCTGACCAGAAAACCCAGCGACCATCCAGGCTGCTGGTATCAGCCCTGTGTCTTCTCAGAGTCCCCTCCCTCTCATTCAGGCTGCTCTGCCCACATCTCGTTGCTCCCAGCCTCCTGTTCCATCCTTGACCCTCTGAATCCATCTTCTCCCACCGCTGCCACGTTGCCTTCCAGAAGTGAGCTCCAAAGCACAGTGCTCTGCTGCCTGGAGACTTACGGTGGCTGCAGAGACCTCTCAGAACGCATCCCCCATCCGAAGCTTGGTGATCAAGGTCTCCACCACCTTGCTCTAACCAATCAGGCTGAGTCTTACTTGTCATGACAATGACTTGTCTCTCCAATACCCCAACCAAGCGGTGTAGTCACCTCTTACCACCTGTCCTTCTAGTCTTGCTGTCCCTATTGTGGGGAGTGTCCTCTCTGCCCTTTGTAGCTTAAGTAACCAACCCTGCTGCCTCCTCCTCAATGCTTCTCCCACATGCTATAAAAACACACTACACACATACCCCTAACATACACACTCTATACATCACACATCCACACACACCATAGAAATACCACATACACATACCATACATGTCATATAAATAAACCATCCATACTACACACACACACACACACACACACACACACACACCATACATACCACACGCCCACGCTCCGTTTCCTTGTGATTATGCTCAGCTTCTCTACTCCCATCTGCCCCCACTGCGAAAGGCACATCCTCAAGCTCACTCAACAGCTCCTGAGAATCTAGCTTCTGTCCTTAGCTTGGTGAGCTGAGTGCTTGGGAAAACACTCGCACCCATCCAGGAGGCCTGTGCCGGGTGAGGCCTGGCCCCTTCCCCCAAGATGGATGATGGTCCATTCACCAGCACAGAAGGAGCAGAATTCAGTCACCTTGAGTCCCCTGGCCAGCGCATCCCTCACTGGAGACAGTAATGCTCATGTGCCTGCCTGCCATCAGACAGCCACAAGGTGACTTCAAGTTACTCTGGGATCCTGACAGAGGAACCCGGGGGTCCCTTCCACCTGCGAGGGAAAATTTAAAGAGTCCTATTTCCCTTGCACCTCCTGTTCTCTCGGCAGTGAGTGGGAGCACTGGGCGACTTGGCCTGACAGCATCCCTGGGGAGGGCAAGTGGGGACCCCAACAGGGTTTATTCATTTCAAGTGGAGGAAGGAATGGACCCTACCCAACCTTCTTCATCAGCCTCCAGCCCACACTAGGGTCCTACTCTGAGAGACACAGGCGTGGAGGGCACAGCCTGAAGCACTTCCAACCTCCCAAGCCCGGGTCCCTTGCACTGTCTGCCTGCCCGAATTCAACAGTCAACAGTGGGACCTCTGCAGCTTCTGAATTGCCTGCTGCCGACCACCAGGCCTTTCAGAATAATGGCCATTCAGGCTTTAAGGCTGTGAGAATAACATCACCACCACACCTATTTTACAGGCAGGAAAAACTGAGGCTCAGAGAAGGGTTATTTCTGCCCCCAAGATCACACAGTTTCTGAATCAGTTTCTGAATGGTAGGTTTCCGAGGCCAAAAAAAAAGTGGGTCAGCCAGATTTCAGAGGTACCGCCACTGCCTGGCTGTCCCTGCTTCTGGATACTAGCTCACTCCAGAAATCACCTTGGACAGACTCGGGCTCACAGCACAAGGTCCTGGGACAGAAGCCGCCTTCATGGTATGAAAAACAAATGTGGCGCCATGTTGAGAGCCGTCAGTGTGAAGCCTGGAGCATCCTAATGCAGACAGTGTGTTCCTCAACTGACTGCAGGGCCCTACCCTTGATCACCTTCCTCAGGACCCCCCCCCTCCCGGCGCCTCCCATCCTGCCACTGGCTGAGGAAGAGAACACAGGATGTGGCGTCAAGTCCAGCACCACTCCCTAGGGACCTTTGAGAAAAGTACATAGGACATGGCCCATTTCTTCTGATGCCAGCTGACTCTTCAAGTTTTCCTTGGGACACACGAGGAGGGAGGACAGAACTACCCTGCCTACTTCACAAGCCAAAGCCCTTTGTGGGCTGAAGAGGAATAAGCCTGGGGGCTAACTGGGTGGCTGGACCAGGTTCTTGTTTGCTGGAGGACGCATAAGAATCCTGAGCCCAGACACAGATAAAGTGTGGGGGATGGGCAGCATCACGTTTGCCTTGATAAGCAGGGCTTGGATGAGCTGGAGGGGGTGAGTGTCTTGGTCAGGCCCAACCCTCAGGCCCCACCCCCACTGATGATTTCTGGGGTCTGTGTCCCAAGGGCCTGCCAAGATCATGGTGACAGCAAGTGCCATTCCTGATGACTGGCTCTGGCCACAGGGCTGTTCTTGTGCCCTTGAATCTATTAAACAGAGCAAAGTGATTAATTATTTTACTGTCTTTATGGCATCAACTTTAACTTGCTTCCCATCCAGATTTCCAATTACATAAGCCAGAGTCTTAAACTCAGGAGGACATGTATTATTGAACTATTTATAATCAGAGTTTTTCAGAGCAGAAAAAGCTCTGCCAGGCAGGAGCTACACAACCAAAATTAATGATTCGGAGAACCAAAGACAATCTTTCTGCAATCAGAGGGGTGTGGGCGGCCGGAGAGGGGAAAGCAGAGAGGTTGAGTTTGAATTAAGTACAGCAAACCATTTTCCACTAAAGGACACAGACCCTCGATGGGAGGACGCAGCAGATGGGGCGGTGAGTGGGATTCAGGGCATACCTATGCAGAAAGCAAGCAAAGGGCCTATGGAATCCCAGTACCCAGGAGGCTGAGCAGGAGTTCCAGAACAGCTCTAGCTACACAGCAAGCTCAACCTGATCAATAGAGCAACACCCTGTCTCCAATGAAACGGGGAGAGGTGAGGACAATCAAATGCAGTTTAGCGGGGGCTATTTGAAGAAAACAGTGCAGCCTGGATTACCACAGCTGCAGCACCTGTGGTGGGTTTGTGACGCTGCCCCCACTCCTAATAACTGACGGCTCCGTGACGTGTCAGGCCCCCTCCAACAGACTGGCAGCCCTAACTGACCAGCTGCTCCCATGTCAGTTACTTCTTGAAAACTCGTGTCAAACACGTGCTCCTAGCTGCTGATCCTCCTCCTCTTCACAGGAGAATAACCCGCCTCTGTCCTGTGCCCACCCCTAAGTGACACCCTACTGCTCTGGGCCATGGACATATCTGCACCCTGCATGGTCCACAGCCAGCCTTCGTCCCTATGGGAGCAACATTTTCCCACTTCGGTGTCCCAAAGGGGCTGTGGGTCCTGTGTTTCGCCAACATTTTGCCACCCATCTGGTGAGGTTCCACGTCACTCCCTGGTCACTAGACAGCTGTCCCCTTGCTGTGTCCTCATTTTAGTGGGAGATATAGGAGCTCTCTGAGGTCTTTGGGGGGGGGGTTATAGGAGAACATTTTGCATTATCACAAAATACTTGATACTGGTTCATCTTGAAAATCGCTGTACTTAGCTTACAGTTCAAGGAGCTGAAATCCCAAACGGCGAAATTCGGCTCTGGCAAAGGACCTTGGGTTACATCACACGGTGCAGAGAACATCATGACTGCAGCGTGTGTGGAAAAGAGAACATGAGAGATAGAAAAACAGAGACCAGAGTGAAGCTGGCACTGGACTTTCATCGTGACCCAACCGAGGGAGCGAACTGGACTCTCGCGAGAACTTCACTAGTCACATCCCAGCAACTCAGTGGCTCAGCCCCTCCCCCCCTGAGCCTCGCCCTTTAAAGAGTCCACCACCCCTGAGCATTGCTGTACTCTAGACGTGGGTCCGTGTGAGACCGGACAAACCAGATAAAGACCACAGCAGCAAACACTGCTTTTTTTGAGTTTGGGTGAATTCAACGGCTCTAGCAACCCTGTAGGTCTCCAAACCACACCCTTTTGTTTATTTATCACTCTACTTATAAAGATTGTACGGTTCCTTTATATGGATACAAATATAGTTCCTAAAGTACAAGACAGTCCACACTGTGTGATTCAGCAGCCTTGAATTTGTTTTTATGGCACATTGAGTTTGTAAAACGCTATGAATGATTTAACATTGAATTTTGTTTCATTTTTTACAAACTCAATGGTATTTTTTGTAGACGTTTTGTCTTCTCATTGCTTTAATTTTCATCTTGTTGGCCTTTTGCTTGTACATTATGGTTACCGCTTTTGGTTTTATGAATTTTGTTTTCAGTGTGTTTCTTGTGTTTTTTTCTTTGGCTTATCATCATTGTCATCATTTTTTCCACCTGTTAGTTTTCCAAAGAGAGAAAAGGGTAGGGCATGGAGTTAGGTGGGTGGGGAGAGGAGGACGAACACGGAAGAGCTGGGGAAGGGAAACCATGGTCAAGATACAGTGTATGAAAAAACTGTTTTCAATAAAGGAAAAAAGACTTGAGCCTGCAGTCTCCTCATCTATTTGATGGAATGAGTGTCAGCCTTAGACGCTGTCAGCCAGGGGCAGAATCACCAAACTAGACCAGTCTATGGGTAGAAAGAAAGGTTTGCGTTGTTCAAACTGCCAAAGCTGTCTCTCACGGGACAGAGAGCAGAGCAAAGGGGCAGAAAAGCAAGAGGGTTTTTCATGACCGCAGGGTGGGGTCTCCAAGGTGATACAGGCGTCAGACCCTGTCCAGAATGACCAAGTTGACCCTCGCCTGCCACAGCTGACCTTTGTGGTAAAAGAGAGGATCCCGGTGAATAGATGCGGCTGGAAGAGTCATTTCCCTAGTAAGCAGACTTCCTACAGCTAGCCCCTCTTTAAAACAACTCTGTTCAAATATCACCTTTCCAGGGAGTCCTTCCCTAACCATTGACTTAAACGCGCCTTTAGGCTTGTTTACCTAATAACAATCCTGTTTACCCAGCCAAAATCCTTCTGTCTAGGATGCATCACCAGAATGCCATGGCTGGGACTCTTTGGGTAAACACACAGGTTGTGTTATGGGTCTGGGGCCATTCAGAGACTCACCAGTCTGACCAGGGATAAATCTTAATAAACAAGATGCTTTATTAAATACTGGCCAGGACCAAGGATACTGGCCAGGTCCACACCCAAGGCTGTAGAATCCCAGAGCATGGTGCCAAATTACATTAGTCAGGGGAATATAAAGGCAAACCTCACAAGGCTAAGCACTTTCTGCCTTCGAGCAATCAGGGTGAGCACAGGTCCAGACGTTCCTCCTGCCTACATGGGATCAAGAACACCTGTGCAGGTAGGGCAACCAAACTTGTTTCCAGAAGCAAAACCATGAGGCGTATTATCTCACGTGACCAACAGCTCCCAGAATTCCAGGACATTGTCTGTCCACAGGAAGATGGGGTTGCCATTGTTTTCCAGATCCCCTAAGCACAGTAATTTAAACTTAAAGTATATAACACAGCTGAAGGTAGTAGAGCTGACGTGTGAGAGAACCTGGCCCCTGGGTCCATGTTGGGAGTCCCATATTTCTGAAGCAGTCCGAACTAGCAACACTCCAAAAATAATGTTCTATTAAATTTTAATTTTAGATAAGCAGTGACTATGTCTTCAGTTATAATGTGTCCCCATATTTGAAACAGGGTGACCCCAAGTGACCTTTCTAAAGGAGATCTGGGACCTTAAGATCACTAGGTTGTTTTTTGGAAAATGACTTGGACTTTTAAATTTAGGCTTGTTTATAAAACATTCACTACAACCAGCTGTCCTAGCCTATGCATGCCTATTTGTGTGCATATGTACCTGGGTGGCTATGCACTGGGGTTCCTGTGCATGGGGCAAGGGCAGAAGTCAATGTTGAGTGTATTCCTCAATCACGTCTCCAGTTTATTTTTGAGACAGGGGCTTCCACTGACCCTGGAGCTCACCAGTTGGCTAGACTAACTGGTCAGCAAGTCCCAGGGATGCTCCAGTCTCTGCCTCCTCCTACTTACTCTCCTTGCCTGGAAGTCCTGCCTATACCTCCTTCCTTGCTATTGGATGTTCAGTTTTTTATTAGACCAATCAGGTACCTTAAGCAGGCAAGGTAAAACAGCAACACATCTTTAGGTAGTTAAACAATTGCAACACATCTTTGCATACGTAAATAAATATTCCACAACATTTCAGTAGCATGAATAATAAAAACCCAGAGATATATATTGGGGTTCAGTCTGAATATCAGAAAAGCAAAGCAGCCAGTCACTAAAAAGACCTTTTATCTCTACTAAATCTTCAGACCAAATGGGCAAGATCCTGTCTCCACGAATCCTCAGACTCCACACTTCACTGAATTCCTGTTTCTTCCCCTTTATATTCCTCTCACTGCCCAGCCACATCACTCCTTTCTCCACCTCCCTGGTGCTGGGATTAAAAGTATGTGAGTCCAAAACACTAGGAGTAAACGTGTGAGTCACCACCACCTGAGTCTGTTTTTGGGCTGATCTTGTGTAGCTTAGGGTAGCCTTGAACTCACAGAGATCCATCTGCCTCTGTCTCTCAAGTCTTGGGATTAAAGGTGTGTGCCACTACTCCCTGACCTCTAGTGGCTTGGCAAGCTTTATTTATTAAAATACAAATAAAATAGTACTACACATTCCCCTCTTTTCCTCTAAACAAAGGTTTTAGCTTTAACATAGTAAGACTATATACAATAAGAGCAACTATCAGGTAAAAGTTACATTTACAATACCAATCCATTTGTATCTGACAAATTCAGATAAAAATACTCCATCATCGATCTTATCTTGGTGAGTCCAAAATTGTGTACCTAACTTGTATTACCAACCCAAAAGTATCTTTTCAGACCTCGAAACATTTTCTTAGATAAGCAACTTAAGCTTTTATGTTTCTTCCCCTTACAAACTTTACAGAAAGAAATTCTCACATGAGTTTTTTTTTCCTGGATTTGGTAACTATAGCTATCTTATCTTCAACTCCACCAGAGACCCGAGGAGGATGCACTATTACCTGAGTAAACAGAAAGTGCAGAGCAGGCAACTTCCAAAGCTATAGAAATGACAAAGACATCTGGCTGCCTGGACAGTCACCCAAGGTTTCTCTGCAACTTTGGGGTATCCATCTGCTGCACAGCAGTGCCTCTTAAAGGAGCCATATCCAAGTTTTTGCTTTTGCTTCTCTCTCTCTCTCTCTCTCTCTCTCTCTCTCTCTCTCTCTCTCTCTCTCTCCAGCTTTCTGAGAAGTTTCTCTGAAGATAGTCTAAACAACGTCAGATACGGACAACTAAGAATGGTTTCGACGCTGCTGATCAACTTCCAAATAAAGACAAAGAGACTTATTAGTAATTATAAATGCTTGACCTTAGTTTAGCTTTGTCTACTAGCTCTTTTAACTTAGTTTAACCTGTTTCTATTCATCTATGTTTTGCCTTGGTGGTTTTTACCCTTCTTTCATTCTATATGTCCTACTTTCCTGATTCCTCTGTTTCTGGTTGGCTGGCTTGTTCCTGGAGTCTCTTTTTCTTTCTTCCCTTCTTGAGCCTAAATTCCTCTTCCCAATTACTCTCCCTGCCAGGAAGTCCTTCCTATACCTCCTCCCTCACTATTAGCCATTTAGCTTTTTATTAGACCAATCAGGTGCCTTAGGCAGGCAATACATCTTTACATAATTATACAAATGCAACACATCTTTGCATAGTTGAACAAGCATTTCACATCAGGGGGAATCATCACTGGCTCTTCTTGCCTGGGCAGATCTCAGTGAACACACCTTTGGGTGCTCCTCCCTTCCAGACACACTCTTGGGAGTTCCTCCCTTCCATAGGTACATCTGGGGCATCACAGAGGAAGAGATCTGCCCATATTCCAAAAGCCCTCTACTTAGTGTCACTAATAGTTCTAGTATGCCCACAATCTAAGCACAGTCTAAGGCTAGGAGAGTCCAGAGTCTAAGTAGTCTCAAGATGAAAGCAGTTGAGGGAAAGGAAACCACAGACAAGCCTGAGTCCCTGCTGGAGGCACAATACTCTGCAGCTTCAGGTCCCACAGAGCAAGTGCCTCAGTGAGTAACTGATCAACCAGCCCAAGTGTCATGGTGGGAGTGGCTGGGCCAGAAGATATGGCTCAGGAGTATGGACTCTTGAAGCTATGCCACGGAGCCATAGCAGCAGCTCCCGAGAGAGATTTCCAGCATAGCCCAGAACATAAAGACTTTTCTTTTTCTTTTGCGTATATGGGTGTTTTACCCGTGTACCTGTCGAATGTGTACCGTGTGTGCCTGGCACCTTCAGCGACCAGAAAAGGGCACTAAATCTCCTGGAGCTGGAGTTACAGGTGATGATGAGTCATGGTGTGGGTGCTGGAAACTGAATCCTGGTCCTCTGAAAGAGCAGCCAGTGCTCTTAACAGCTGAGCCATTCCTCCAGTCCCTAGAAGCAAGATTCTGAAGTTAAACAGGCACAAATTCATGTCATGGCTTTGCTGATTCTGAACCATGTGACTCTTTCCCTCCCTCCCTCTCTCTCTTTCTCTCTCTCCATGTGTGCATGCATGTGTCTGTGTTATTTCACCTTTCTGAGTTCAGTTTCCTCTCCATAAAACGAGGTAACGCCAAACAAGTGTTACAAAATCACCAAGAAGGTCAGTGATGGAGCTCAGTGGTAGAGTGCTCTCCTAGCATGTGTAAAGCCCTAGGTTACATATCTAGCACTACAAAATAACAATAATAAACTAATAAATAAAATAAAATCACCCAAGACAGAAAAACAAAACTAAACAATAAATAAAACCATCCAGGATAGCGTACCCAAATACTTTGAACCTCATAGTCAGTGACCAACAAAGGAAGGAAGATCCAGGGGCTAGAGAAGCTGGGGGGAAGACCCTGCTTTTTCATTACTGCCTAGTTCTCATGAATATGAGCATCATCCACCCCTACTTCTGTATATCTGAGGTCCCTTCAGCCAGGGCAGGGTCGAAGAAAGTGTTTAAGGCACCTCCATCTTTCTTTCCATCAGGGGCACAGAGTTCCCCTCACCATAGAAAGAGGGTTCCTAACAAAAGTTGAACTAGTCTCCAATCTTATATATTGATGGCTGAAATTGGTTCCTCAGCATGAGAACAGACCGTGTGAGCTGCCCTGGGGACTCAGGCACTGCTCACTTTGCCCCTCCAGGCCTGAGCCTTGTGTCTTCAGAAGAGCAAGTCCTCTTGTGGACCTGCACGCTGAGGATGCAGGTGAGGCCTGGGCTCTGGCATCCAGATGCTCGCCTGCGGCAGCATCATTCACCTGCTCCCAGAAACGCTGCCACCAGCTCCTCAGAGCCATTACAGTTCATCATGTTTATCTGCATTTAGGTGCAGTGGGGATTCACACGCTTCGATCTGTCTCTGCTCATGAAGCAATGGCCCAAAAAATGGTAATGACCCCTCTGATGCCACAGCACTACCGTGTTCCTCGAGCCCAGGATGGGCAGACTGCAAACAGAAGCAAGAAACACCATGAGCTATTTGAATGGCACACAAGCAACATATTATTTCTGTCAGGGGTGTGCATGTGATTGTGTGGGTGTGTGCAATGCGTGTGCGGGAGTTTTGGGGGGGCGGTTAGAGGGTTACATCAGATGTCCTTCTTAATAGCGCTCCACGTTATTTTCTGAGCCAGGGACTTTTACTGAACATGACTCTCACTGATTCAACAAGGCTGGCTGGCTAGCTGCTGAGCTCCAGGCTCTGCCTGTCTTCTCTCACCCCCAGGGTTGGGGTTACAGACACACACAGTTGCATCAGCCTCTACGTGGGTGCCAAGGTTCTGATCAGGTCTCCATGTTCACACAGCAAGCACTTTGCTTACTGAGCCCCTTTGCCTATGGGGTCATCATTTTGAACTACCTCCCTGGCCCAGAAGGTAACTTTTAAAATAAGTGTGTCTGTCGCTTTCAGTACAAAATCTTTTACTGCTTGTCTGAAATCCAAGCTCGGCGTACTGTCTGTGTTCATCCAATGACCCCTTTTCTGATATGTCAAGTCGAGCTCAGATGAAGAACTTTCAGTTAATCAGGGCCTAAAGGGCTGGGCTGTTCTCCACACAACCAACCTCACACCCTCTTGCTTCCAGCAGGTCTCCAGGGCAGGTCCAGGATGTCTGGTGCCCACTACAAGGGGACAAAGCTGTCCCTAAAGAGGATGGGCTTCTCAGTCTCCCAAGGGCATACTCCAGATGCCATGGAAATCTGTGTCCTTCTTGTCCTCACCCCTTTGTTTCCTGTGGTGGCAGGCCTGCAGCCAGAGGACTTCTTACTGGCCATTTGCATGCATGACTGCCATCTTGGTTTTCACCTGGACAGGTAGCAAGGAGGTCCCACAGACTCAGAACCTTAGGTCCTAAGGCTGGGAAAGTCCAGCTGGAATGAACTCTGCTACCTGAGGGAGACCACCCTGCACAGGACAACTGCTCTCAAGGGTCACACACTCATCACTGCAGATAGCACAGTCCTGGGTTACAGCCCTCGAGTGTTTCCATTCTCGGCAGTTCCTGGAAGGAAGAAGGGGCAGTTTAAGTTGTGTCTGGATTCAAAGCAATGAGCTCAGCTTGCCACAGCAACAAGACTGTGTGGCTGTGTGTGTGTGTGTGTGTGTGTGTGTGTGTGTGTGTGTGTGCGCACGAGCACGCTTGTGTGACTGTGGAGGAGGGGTCTGTGTGTGAGTGTGTGTGCAGTGTGCATAGATGAGTGTGTGTATGTCAACATCTCTAGAAATGTGCACAGGACTGATGTTGGAGCGGTACAGGATTTCCTCAAATGTCCACATGAAAATAAATACCATTACTTATGAGCAGATGGAGTTTGGCCCAGGGAAATTCAACCCGGCAATTTTCCTAAGAATAATTTTTAAAAAGAGGGCCACAACATCTGAGCACTCAACAATTTGTCAAGCTGGAAAGCTTGTGGACAATGAAATACGGTGTAGCAATTAAAATTAACGGCTGTGGTGAACACGCATGACGTACAGAAGTTAGCAGCAGGGTGGGCCGCCATTCTGCTTTGCAGTAGCCTTCTTACTCAGAGCTGGTTAGGTGCCCGGCAAGTTGAGAGGCAGGCAGAGTGATTTCCTGGGTGTTGGAAGGAGAGACAGGTCAGGAAGTAGACATGGCCCACAGAACCAGTTACTCCCCAAACCCTCTCTGCCTGGGGGTCAGGTGGGGAATTGCAAGGGAGGCGGTACTCTGCCGCTGAGGGGGGGACCCCTAATTTCTTTCATCACCATGTTTGGGCCAAATCTCACAGGAAGGGAAAAGGCACTAGAGGCTTGTAGCTAAGTGTGTGCTTCCACGCCTGCACCCACTGCTACCCTCAGGCAATGGCTCTGGGACATGAAACGAGAGGGCAGAGCCGTCTTCACCCTGAGGAATTCCCTTCAGCCCCAGAACCATGAGGAAGACACTCAGAACTCTGGCTTCCAAATGAGACACTGAATCTTGGCTACAAGAGAAAGCCGTGGCCAGTGAAAAGACTGTGAACAGACCGGCCTCCTGAGGGGCAAGAGACAGGTGTGGCCACACTTGGTAGGTTTTCTCTTCTAGAACTGGCTTTGAAAATGAGCCCAGTATGTCTGAACTATCCTTAAACCAGAGCCATCTGGCCATGACCATGGGGTCTCACGAGGTCACTGGTCAAGCCCAAGACACACATCTCTGATATGGGGGTGAAGGTCACATGAGCAGGATCCCGGGGCCACAAAAGGAAACATACTGTGGCTGTACCTTCCCGTCTCTTAGTCATCTAGAGAGTGGGACAGAGAAAACTGTGACAGAGGAGTAAATCCTGGGTGTGAAAGAGCTGAGATAGTAGCAATGAAGAGTCCCCGAATAGTTATGACTTCACCAGGAAATTACTAGTTTTCTGCATTCGGCACAAGGGCACTTAGGAGGAAAGCCTAGTTCCCAGAGGGGGCAGGCTCCAAATGGGCACACCTTCCCTGAGCTGTGGAGTCCCTGACAACTAAGCGCCCTACAGTTTGCCACACACTGGAAGACCTACTTTGGCTTGGCCGCAGGGAGCAAAGCCCAGGGAGGGGAGGTCCCCGTTCGTGGTGTGGTTTTGCTTGTGAAACTGAACTTTCCTGGAGTCTCGACATCTGACACCAGGGCAGAGGCGCTCAGCCTACCCATTCGGTTTTAGCTCTCAGACCTGTTTCTCCAGAAGCAAATGTCTCCGAAGGCCTGTATGAGCCTAGTCATGCTCTGCATGGTGTCATGGCCACCACTCACCATCACCTAGCAACCCACATCTTTACAAGAGAAGGAGGGAAGCCCTTGCTAAGGGCCCTGTAGCACAGGGATGCATGTGGCACCCACTTTTAGACCCTCCCCTGGAAAACAACCCTGCTGATCAGAGGCAGCGCCTGCACCAGTGCCCCAACCTCCTTTAAGGGCCATCCCTGTCTCTGGAGCACCCGGTGTCTCCCCCGGTCCCCAGTGGAAGTCAGACCGGAAACCTCCTGAGGGGCTCTTACTCTGAAATGATGGTAGGACAAAGCAGGGAAGGTCCCAGAGATTTCTGTGCTGGGGAGCCATCCTTCCATGTCTGGAAACAGCAGCTGAGGCAAGCCACGGACAGAGCGCTGAGACAGGAATCCAAAGAGCCAGCTCTGGGACACAGAAGCTGGAAGACCCTGAACCCCAATTTCCCCACCCATGAAACGGGAGCATTACGGCATGCTCTGACTGTGGGTGGGAACAGTGACGACTCTCTAGCCATTAACAGATGGGGAAAGAAATCGGTGCCTGCAGGAAAGGGCTGAGTGGGGGGGGGGGGACTCCCACCAGTCTGGTGCTCCGCTTTATTCCTCCCTCCCTCCCTCTCTTTTCACGCTCGCAAAGGAAATGCTCCGTTGTTTTGTACCCAGGACCCTGCCCTGTCACACAGAACATTTGATTCAAATTAATTCAGACAGAAAGGCTTTGAGGCCACTTTGTCTTGTTTTGTTTAGCTTTGCTATCTGACCGAGAAAGGCTGCCAAGATCCCACCTCCACACTCACAAGTCCTCACAGCCGCGCAGCCTCGGGTCCAGCCTGCATCGCGCCTCCTTGCCCGTGCACCAGCCGACATCAGACTTCGCAAAGGTTCCAGGATATGGGCTCCAAAGGAACACCATGCTTTCTCCCTCCAAGATGCCAAGAGACCCAGAGGACAGCTCCAAGGCCAAGCCACTTACAGACAATCCTTAACAGTGACAACATCAGGGCAATGACCTTCCTAGGAATCCCTCGTAGTAACATTTCAGCCCTGGCCTGCGACAGGCTCCACTGACTCCTGGACATAAATTACTTGTTCATTATCAGTCCTCGACACAGGGAAGACGGCTACAGCTTGATTGTGTCTGTGTCCTGTGGCAGGCATTCGCATGTTGGTGTGCCGCTGTCCATGGTCCTGTTTTATATGGTCTAGCGCTGCAGCCTTCATCATCATCATCATCATGCAGGCTCAAGTCCCAAGTCCCCTCCAGCTTCAAGCTTCCTCCAGGATGCCTGAGAGTCTTGGGATCTGGGGGCAGTGAACACACACACACACACACACACACACACACACACACACGCTCACAACAAGAAGCCAGGGGCAAGGGGATATGGAAAGTCAGTCCCATCACCAATGGGCACAGAGTCTGGCTTGACTTAATGCTTACGAGCCCTTGCTATAAGTCAAATGCTGTGTTAAGTAGACTTGTTAGTTGTACGGTCATGTCTATAACCCTAGTGCCGGGGCCGGGAGGTGGGGGGCCTGAAAGATCTCCAGAGTTCATTGGCCAGACAGTCTAGCCAACCAGTGAGCTCTGGGTTCAGAAAGAGAGCCTGTCCCAAGAAACAAGGCAGAGAGTAAGAGTGGAAGACACTTGATGTGACACTCTGGTCTCTACAACTTACGTGTGCATAGATACGAGCACACACAACTTACATGCACATAAACACGAGCACACACACACACACAAAGATGCATCAGTTGGGATCTTTTGGTTGCACATAATAGAAACCCAAGCCCAATCAGCTCGGGGGAAGAGGGAACTGGTACACACATTCACTCAAACAGGAAAAACAAGGTACATTTAGACCAAGACATCTGACCCCATCCTGCATGACACAATTCCTGTCATTCTCTCCACATCTCTGATGTCTCCTGCTGGTTGAACTGCCCCCACCACAGCCCAAGACTGGAACTCTGTGTCAATGCAGAGCTTACAACAGAGAGGAAAGAACCCGTATTTCCCCACTGCAGTAGGAAGTTTCCGAGGACACTGATTGGCTCCGTGTGGTCACATGCTGTGTCTGGGCAAAGCAGTTCAGCACTGACCAAAAAGCGTGTGTTCTCTCTGTGTTGTTGCCCATAGCTTCTAGGTATCCACCTTCCCCTCCAGTTCTCCTCTATCAGCTCCCCATGGAGTCAGCTCCAGGGAAGGTGTGGTTTTCCCCAAGATGCACAGCTGGTGAATGATTTTAATATTTTAGGCATCACCATCAGAATCTCTTCCCCAGCCAAAATGCCGACAGTGGATTGAATAGTCAGCTTCCTGCCACTATGACAGAAATCCTGAGAGAATAAACTTAGAAGGAAGAGGGTTTGTTTGGAGCCCTCTGGCCCTCTTCCCCAGTGACCTAACTTCTTTTGGGGTCCTGCCTCTCAAAGGGTCTATCACTTCCCAATATAGACTTGAGTTATTCAGCAAATGGGTCTGTGGGAAACATTTGAGACTCAAACTAAAACAGAAGCATATTGAAATATGCCTGTAAACATCCAACATCTGCCCAGGAAGTGCTCACTGTGTGAGCCACTTATAAAACCCAGGGCAAAGCCAGGCAGTGGTGGAGCACACCTTTAATTCCAGAAATCGGGAGGCAGAGGCAGGTGGATGGATCTCAGAGTTCCAGCCTGGTCAACAGAGTAAGTTCCAAGACAGCCAGGGCTACACAAAGAAACCCGATCTCACAAAACACACACACACACACACACACACACACACACACACAAAACAAAACAACAAAGATAAGAGCTATACTCTGTCCCAGAGTAAGGGTGGGGTGTACAGCAGCCACCTTGGGGATGTCATTAGCTTGCTAATACAAAGAGAAATTCTAGATGACAAGCACAGTTATTGAGGAGACGTAGAGGTTGAGCGCCCCTGGATGCTGATTCAGGGTAGTAGGGGGGCACTGACCTGCTAGTATCAGGTCTAGAAGAACATGGCACATGAGGATCCTGGGATTGGAAGCAGTTTACCCAGGTCTCTCCATGAGCACGCAGATGCATTGCTTCTTCCACTCTTGCTCAACACCCCTCCGAGTGCACTAAGCATCCCTTCTCTTGTCCTCTGACAGAAGGGACAGCAGCCTCCTCACCTTACCTACTCATGTGACTCAATGCTTGTCAACTCACCATCCCTCAACTAGTGCCAGACCTAGAGGTAGGGCATGCCAAGTCTCCTCCGTTTCTTCCCAGCCCTTCCTAACTCCCAGTGTGGACAGCAGCTGCTTGATAAGAATCTGAAGGAAGGGTGCTGAAGAGATGGTTCAGTCAGAAGAGCACTTGTTTTGCAAGCATGAGGACCTTAGTTTGAACCTCAGAACCTACAGAAAAAGCAGGGTGTGGCGGTGAACATGCTGTGACCAAGCACTGGTCAGAGGGTAAACAGATTCCCGGACAACTAACCTGGTTGGTGAAGTTCAAAACCCAGTGTGAGACTCTCTCAATCAAAGAGTGGAAAGCCCTTGAGAATCAACGCTGGAGGTTATCTTCTGACTCCACACATACATGCACACGGGACACATATCTGACCACATATAACATAAAGAATTCAAAGAATGAAGTATTTCTAAGCTGAGCTGACCAAACTTGGGGCTCCCTCCAAGCTCTGGGAAGGTTACTCTCTGGACTGATTTCTGAATATGGCTTCAGAGCTGAGTGGAATACAGAGAACCCAACACACATACACACATATACAAACATATATACACACCAGCAGATATGCACACACAGATACATACATATACACATGTACACACATGCATAAATACATACAGATACATACACACATGCACACATACAGACTCACATTCTTTCTAGGTCTCTGTCTGTCTGTCTCCTCTCTGTCTCTCTCTCTGTCTCTCTGTCTCTGTCTCTGTCTCTCTCTCTCTCTCTCTCTCTCACACACACACACACACACACACACACACACATTTGGAAGGCCCTAGGTCACCAGGGTCTCAGTTTCTAATCCAGGAGGACTATAGTCAAGGCCATTCCTAGCATCCTGCAAGACAGACATCTCTGCCTAGAAAACATCAAGGGGCAGCAAGGGCCAGTGCACTGTCGGATCCAACCAAATCCTCAGTCCCCAAGCAGAGGAGGCTGTCAGCGTCTCATCTGCCATCCCGCAGAGTTCCCATGAGCCACGCCCAGGGCCTGGAACACAGGAAGTGCTTGACCGAGCCTGCCAAGTGAATGAAGAAATTCACTGAAGGAAACTGGCCAACCAAGGGAGAAAAGGCAGCATTTGTTAAATGACACTCTGTGATGATCTGTGTACGTGTGTGTGTGTGTGTGTGTGTGTGTGTGTGTGTGTGCTCTGTGTTGGCTATCTATCTCAGTTTAATACCCAGACTCCATCCCCAAGAAGAGATAGGTGATCCAACCTAAGCCCAAAGAGGAGAGGTGACAGGTCCATCATCAGACCCAGCCCCACAGAGCTCAGGGCCTACACAGAGTGTGACACACTGTCCCCCGTCCATGTCTAACACTGTGCCTGGCTTAAAGGAGATGCCCAGTTGTTTTCTGAGACTGTGGCTGAAGTCACAACGATATCCCTGGGTGACTGTTCTCAGTGGCAGTGAAGGGACACAGAGCAGGAAAGTCCCAGACCTGATGGTCAAGGCCAAAAGTCACACAAGCTCCCCAGGGATGGCTCTGCCCTCCCCCACACTGGTCCTACAAGGCAGGTTGCCCACAGTGGCTAGGCCACCCTATGTGGCTGGCTAAGGGCTTCAGCAGCCAGAGTCCCCGGGCCAAGCAAACCCCAAGGTCCCCAAACTTTCTACTTCCACAAAGTGCTCTGATCTTGTCAAATTGCTACCAGAGGAGTCATAGCTGAGTGCACACTTGCCAGGTTCCCGCAGCTCTCCCGAGAGCTGTCACCATCTTCATCCATCATAATTGAAGCAGTCCACCTGCTCCGAGCCCATCTTTCAACTGCATCGATGGCGGAGATGCAGAAGATGTGTCTTGTCATCACCTTGACTTTTTTCCCTCTGGAGAACACAGAGGTCAGAGGGGACCTGGGGCAAGTGAAGGGGACAGCACCAGTCCTGACCTCCTCGCCATGGCCATCTGCCAACTTCTAGCTGCTTTTCTCCACCAGGACCAGAGCAAGCCAGAGGCTCCCTTCCCTCCCAAACAGGTGCCCGCACCTGCCTGCCATCTTCAATTCTGCAGAAAGGTGGTCCCCAGGGGATTGTGGATTTGGAGTTGGTTCCCCTTGATGCCTGGATGAGGAAGTACCCTATGACACATTTGTACCATCCCTCCTCCCATCTGTACCTTGGTCCTGAATCTCAGAGGAGAACTGCTTACCACTGGTTTCCTGTTGGGTTTGTGGACAGGCAGAGGGCATAGATGGGAGCAGAGGAAGATGCACAGTCCTCAAGCTGTCCTGCTTCAAGGACTCTGGCCCCACCCGGGCAGCAGCAGCATCTTCCTGAACCAGGCGCTGCCTTTTCATAGAGCTCCTTCTCAGAAGCTGCCAACAGCCCCCTCTATGTGCAGAACAAACACCAAGGAGCTTGTGCAGGCATCTGAAGACTCAGACAGTTCAAGGAGCAGCAGGGGCCCCTTGGAGAATCATGTTTAAGAAAAAAATGTATTTCTTAGCCATCTGAGATGCCCTAGAACACTAAAAGATGTCAAGGAGAGAAGAAGCTGCCAGGCCTGTGCTTCTGACCCTCCCTCCGTAGCCTCCTCCCCATTCAACCATGTCTAGGCCTAAGCTGGCACTGTTTCCTCTCCTTCTCTGTCTCTCACTCTGCTGCCCTATGGCTTGACAACCCATTTCCTGAGCACCTGCTCTGTGCCTTGGGTAGAGAGAACTCAAACCCTGCCTAGCTCCCAAACCACTACCCCGCTTCTCCCTCCGCCCTACTGAGCACAGCCAGCCAGAGTCACATGACCACACAGCCCTGTCTACCCCTCCCATGAGGAATCACCTGCCCCTCTTCTGATATCTCTTAAAGAGTAGGGGTCAGGGGTTAAAGTCTGGGGTGGACAGGAGCACAAAGAAGTCCAGGCAGCGGCCTAGAAGGGCTTTGTCACAGGTGCCAAGTATTTTCAGACTCAGGCCTGGCCACTTCTGCACTGTGGAAAAGTCAGGCACTGACCCTTGATTGTTGTGCCTCCGCCACAGTTCAGAGAGAGATAGCAGGCAAATCCTGGTTTCATCCCTTCGGCTCTGGGTCCCAGCTCCTTGTTTTACCTCCACAGCTCAAGTTCTAGCCTGCAGCTCAAAGCGGTGGAGCTATAGCCATCCTGGAAACGGCAGGAGCCTCCTCTACAGTGGAATTCTCAGTGGAGACCTTGCCCCTGCTCTGCTGAGAGCCCCAGGGGTCTGCAGTTCGGGACTGTACTTGGTGCATGGGGAGGGCAGGGTGTTACAAGGACCCTCCCCCATCTTACCAGAACCACAACACTCACCTTCCATTGCCTGGCATCTCACTCACTGTCTCCTCTGCTTGCGGCTCTTCAACCAGTCTAATCCAAGTCTCTTCAAGAGGCAACACTGTGCTCTCTCCTCCAGGAGGGCTGATCTTCCAGCACTTCACCCGTGCCTACCGAGGTCCCAGTTTCCTTCTGCCCGGTGCCCTGGCAGCCAATGTACTCACATCTTTTCTCCATTAGCCCATGTACTTACTTAGGGCAGGAGAGCCACCTCAGCTTCCCAGGGCCCAACACTAATTTTAGGCGTAATTTCATGATAGCAATTTTGTGTGGTTTTGTACAGTTCTATGCTTTGAAAGCATGTTTCTATCAATTACCTTAGTTTTAGTCTTGAACTGCTCCTCCCATGGTGGTAGGCTAAATATCATCCCCATTTGACGGATGAAGAAACTGAGGTTGAATTTCCACCTCCTTGCTGTGTTCCCCCTCACCCACATTGCCCAGACATTGCAAGATACACTTGAGAAACAAAGCAAGGGAAAGCGGTAGCCTGTCGGGCACCCCGTCCCTGTGTCTGCGTTCTGTGAGTTTGAACCCAGTTCTAGAGCTTCGGGCAAGGGGCTGGAGGTTGAGAATACAGACAGAAGCACACAGACAGAGAGACAGTGACACGGGTCATCCTTGAATTCCCCAAGAATGCCCCCTTTATTGTGTTCAGGGGCAGATTATATAGAGATAGCCATGCCCCAGCCAAACCCACCAGAAACCACTCTCCTGCCATCAGGAACTCCTGAAGGACTCGTGCTCAGAGCAGCTGTAGGCACTCAGATCAGAGGATTACAAGAAATTCAGGATCTGGGGTCTCACTGCTCCCAACAGTAGCCTGAGAAATAGTATTCTGTTTGTTTGTTTGTTTGTTTAAGAAAAATCCGCATTTCCCAAGTCAGATCTCACAGAATTACTACAAAATTATATAAAATTACTACAAAAGACTGCAGCCAGGAAGTCCAATTTTAAAATGCATTCTGTTGTGTTTGGTTTCTGCAAGTCCTCTGAATTCTTCCCCTCTTAGTGGGCTAGGCGTTCTGTGCTTGTCTTAGCCAACTCTCTCTCTCTCTCTCTCTCTCTCTCCCTGCATATACATATGTGTATGTTTATGGTTTATGTTTATCTCTTTGTGTCTGTTGCATGCACGCACGTGCGTGCGTGCGTGCGTGCGTGCGTGTGTGTGTGTGTGTGTGTCTTGGTGTGGTGTGTCCGTGGTTCGTGCACGTCTAAAATCCTCTATTACCTAGTGCCAGCCACCCCATCCTGAGGCTCAGGTCTTGTTTCTTAATGATGATTGATGGCTTTGAAGATGCAGCGAATCAATAGGGTCTGAATTCCTAAACTCTTGACAAGAGCTGAGGAGAACACACATCTCAAAGTCGGCCCCTTGAAAGCGGATGAGCCCCTGCCCCTCACTCTCCTGCTTCCTCGCTGCTCACATTAGCCCGAGAACGGGCTTGGCAAGTCACTCAAAGAGACGATTTGCCAGTAGGTGCACAGCATGGGCCATCATTCATTCAACCGACTCTCAGCCATGTTGTCTGCACAGCCTTGTACCCGGTATGGCGGTGGAAGCATGGAGGGAGAAGAATAGGAAAGCCTGGCTCCTGTTCTGGTGAACTCAGTCTCCTGATGAGAGTAACAGCGCACAAAGTGACCCTGTAGCTCCTCCAGCCCTTCTCTGTCCTCTGGACAGTCCTTTAAGGAACATGTCATCACTGAGGCTGGAGTCTCAGATGAGGTCACCTGGCCAAGGGTAGAGCTTGGAAGCAATAGACATAGGATGGAGGCACATTCTTCATCTGAACTTAAGGCCTTGGAGGGAGGGGAGACGCTGCCGAGGAGCCTGGGGCTTGTGAGCCAGGTTTCCGATCAGAAGCATGGTGAAAGAGAGAAAGAAAGAAAGAAAGAAAGAAAGAAAGAAAGAAAGAAAGAAAGAAAGGAAGGAAGGAAGGAAGGAAGGAAGGAAGGAAGGAAAAGAAAAAGAGCTTTGCTGGTCTCGTGCTCAACACAAAGCAGATTTCACAGTCTTTCATTTCTTGTGGGGAGTGGACACACGCTTTTTGTTTATTTCTCATGGAGAGTACACACACACACACACTTTTTTATTTAGCTTTTAATTATTAGGAAAGAGAAAGAACATGAAGTTGGATGGAGGGAGGGATCTGAGAGAGAATGTGATCGAAAATATTGTAAAATTAAAAATTAATGAGAGAGAGAGAGAGGCATCCACTGTAGTTTGACCCAGTAAACAGAAGTTCAGGAAAAAGGAAGGTGTTAGTTTGCCAGAATCCTCAAGCAGTGGCTCTCAACCTTCCTCGTGCTGCGACGCTTTAATACAGTTCCTCACGTTGTGGTGACCCTCAACCAAAAAAGTATTTTACTACTACTCCATAATTGTAATTTTGCTAATGTTATGAACCGTAATGTACATATCTGATATGCGGCTATAAAGGGGTCTCGACCCAAAGGTTGAGAACCGCTGCCTTAAAAAGAGCGGCATCAACACAGGACGGAGCTAGGTCAAATGAAAACAGACCACAAGCGGCATCTCGTTGAGTGGGAAACAGGGAGCCATCAAGGGTGAGTTTCTGCTCAGCAGAAGATCCTAGACAGAATAAGGTAGAGGCTGCATCCGCTGCAAGAGAGCCCAGCACGGGACCTTGGGGAACTTAGTCTGGGTCCCCGGTCCCAGGCAGCTGCAGGAGGATGGCCGCGTCCCGCTGAGCGCTGCGGAGGGCAGGAGGCGGCTGCGGGGCGGGCGGCCACGCGCCCCGACAGGTAAGTGATTGGATTAAGAGACCCGGCTGACAGGATGTCCGTTCAGCCGCTGAGGCTAATCAACTTCCCCATCCTGTCTGCTAATAAATCCTGCTCCGGGGACCACTCGCCTGATGATGGCTCCTCGGGGACCGCCGCCGACTTCTCCCGGAGCACTCGCTCGCAGTCTATTAAGGAGGCAGCGCGCGCCTGTCAGGTCCTCAGTCCCGCGGCGGCTCCGAGGTGCCTATCACCCAGGTGCGGCGGCCGCCAGCCATTGTTCCCGCCGCGGGGGTGACAGCCCGGCCGGGGGTCCCTCGCCTCGGGGGGTCCCGGACCCCCTCCGGGCGGCGGCCTAGCGGACCCGGCGCTCGGCCCTCGGAGCTGCCACCCGCTCGAGCCCGGGCTCTGCGCAGCAATTAGCAAGTGGCAGTGGCTGGATCTATAATATCTGCAGAGAAGATGTATAAATAAATTAAAGCTTTAATTATTTTCTTGCATTCGCAGCAGCTCCAGAGAGGTAGCCTGAGCTGAGCTATTGAAGAAGCTGCACTTGGCTTGACTCTCACCTCCCCCACTCCCCAAAAGGCGCGGGGTGGGGGGTGGGGAGGATGAGAAAGATTTCCTTTGTTGCTCAATATAAAAGTACAAGCCTTTTGACCTGAAGTCCCAGCTGCTTCTAAAATAATACGCTCCCACTTCAGTAACACACACACGCACACAGGCTTTCCTGTGGGTAGTGTCTATAAGCAGAGTTCAATCCCATATTTTCACCATGTCTGAAAGAACCTCCAAGGGCGTTATTAAATATGTGAAATACACCAGAAATATCCGAGCAATCCCCATCTGGCCCTGGGAAGGAGGAGGAAAGGGCTGGGGAAGTAATAAAATGTGTTTATTTTTTAATTTTGATGACATGTTTTACATCATTAAAAAAGGACAATTATTTTTTAAAATTCAGCCAGCACGCTTGAGTGATTCAAAAGGTCTGCCGCCACAGAATCCATCAGATCCTCCTTCCAAAAGCCCAGCTTGCTTGGTCCACCCTCAAGGCCAAGCTGCATTTTTAAATATCCTAAACATGGACATGACTCCAAGTCCAAAAAAAGGAAAGGAGGGAAGGAGGGAGGGAGTAGAAAGGAAGGGAGAGAGGGAGGGAGGGAAGGAGGAAGAGAAAGAAAGAAAGAAAGAAAGAAAGAAAGAAAGAAAGAAAGAAAAGAAAGGAAGGAAGAGCAAGCCCTCATCTCAAGGAACAGAAAGGGCAATAATGTTAGCGATTCACCTGTCCTTAAAACGGTTTTGGATCTCCAAGCCCAGGGGGTCTTAAACTCTGGCAGAAATTCGAAAGCTTGTTGGAAGTGAAGCTGGTTCAAAATGGCCCCGCCTTTGCCAACTGGCCAATATCTCCAAAGCAAAATACTACTGTTCCTCTGTGACATGCCTGCTGCCTGTGCTCCAGAGCGTGGCTATCTCCTTGCCGTGCCGCCCACTCCTAGAGAGAAAAGCCGCCAGGAGGTCACCAAGCCCAGCACCTAACAGCCAGCCCTTAAGATCGCCTTACCCTTCTCTCTGGATCTGTTTCCAGCACACATCAAAAGGCCAGTGCCTGACAGTGAGGGTCTACTTAAAAGCAGCTGCCTCCTGCTCACACTTCCTAGTGTATTTATCCGAGAAACGTACTAACATTATGTGAAGAGTGGTCTCAAGGACAGCCACCGAACTGTCGCTAGTGGGAAGTTGCATATTGTTCAGCAGAACAAAATGAGGCAATGTCCAATAAGGCGAAGTGGTTAAGCTGCATTTCTGCAGCTCCTGGACTACCAGGTGGCTGTTACAGACCTATACTTAATAGAACAGAAAGATTTTAGAATTTTCATAACTTAAAATAATCCCTACAGCCTGGTTCCTTCTCTGTAAAAATGAAAAATACACGTACAGAAAGTGATAGGCTTCAAGACATTAAGAAGAGTTTTCCCTTGTCGTCCGGATGGGCCACGATTTTTATCATCTCCCTCTCTACTCATCTGTGAGTCCACACTGGTCGCTTCTCTTGCTCATGACACAGTGACACAGACAGCAAGTTACAAAGACAAGAGCTTCATTTCGGCTCACAGCTCTAGTTCAAAGCTGAGGGACAGAATCTGGTGATAACCATTTCATCCTCAGAGTCTTGAAATGACCCAGACATCATGTTACGAGAGACAGGGAGTATAAGTGTGTCTCTTCTCATGAAGCCACCAGTAGTCAACCTCTGGCTGGCCTGTGAATTACTTTTTCATCGCTGTAACCAAACATCTGACAGAGTAATCTAGTTGGAATGTTTATCCTTGCTCATGGCTTCAGAGGGTTCTGTCCTTCAATGCAGGGAGGCATGGCAGAACACAGCAGTCTCATCACAGTAGACTCGAAGCAGAGAGGCAGGAAGGATCCTAGAATAATCTACCCCCCCCCCAAGCACCCCTCCACAATAACCCACTTCTTCCAGCCAGGCCCCATGTCCCAAAGTTTCCAGAACCTCCCGAATTAAGGCCACCAGCTAGGAACCAAGCATTCAAATCATGAGGAACTTTTAGATTCAAACCACAACACCCTATCCAGGTCTAACCACACCCATTGGTATCCCTGTAACCACAACACCCTCTCCAGGTCTAACCACAATGGTATCACCTGTAACCACAACATCCTATCCAGGTCTAACCACACCCCGGTGGTATCCCTGTAACCACAACACCCTATCCAGGTCTAACCACAATGGCATCACCTGTAACCACAACATCCTATTCAGATCTAACCACACCCCGGTGGTATCACCTGTAACCACTGTGGCTGGGGATTTTTCATTCCTTTCCTATCTCACAGTGAGGATTAAACTCCGCTATTAGTTTCTATGTGGGTGGATGGGGTACCATAGTCAAACCATAGCACGGTATTCCTAACCTTAAAAAAAGATCCTAGCATCCAGGAGGCAGAAGCTGGAGTGGATCTCTGTGATTTCCAGGCCAGCGAGGATTTCACAGTGAGATCTTGTAACTAAAGATAGATAGATAGATAGATAGATAGATAGATAGATAGATAGATAGATAGACAGACAGACTACTAGTATACTAATAAACAGAAGCAGCAAAGGAATTTCTACAAATCATTACGTGTGTGTCCATGGTGGGCTCCGATGCTGGCACATGCTGGAGAATGCATACTCCCTTACCCTCCCCTGAACCATGTCTTCAGTGTGGGTGTTTACCAGTGCCATTACGGGAATACGGACAGGGTCATACCCACGATATGACCTTAGAGAAGAAGCAGAAGGAATAGGAAGCATAAGCAGGAAGATGGTGTCGCCTGAAGGCAAGCTGGCATCAGGGTGTGGCTCCAGAGAAAAGCCAATGGCTAGTCAGGGTCAGCCCAGGTCTGTCCTGTGCCACCCAGCCTCCCGGTCCTCTGGCTCACTGTGGTGGGCTAATGTTCAGGGATGAGGCGGTGGTCTTCCTCCCGTGTTTTCCTAAAGCTTTTGCTATCTTTAAAAAGTATATTTGTTTTTTTATTATGTGTATATGTGTCTCTGTGTGGGTCTGTGCACGTTGAATGCAGGTGCCTGTAGAGTCCAGAAGAGGGTGTTAGACCCCTGAAGCTGGAGTTACCTGCAGCTGTGGGCTGCCTGCTGTGGATGCTGGGATCTGAACCCTGGTCCTCTGGGAGAGCAGTGTATGCTCTTAACCACTGAATAGACCATCTAGCCCACGGTCTTTGCTCTTGGTTCAACCAAACTATGATCTAGATAATGAGGTGATTTCAGCAGAATCAGAACAATGAGTCAGAGAGAAAAAAAAAATAGAGAAAGGAACAGAGGGATTGAAAGCAGTTCATTGTTGGTTGGTGTCAACTATATGTCCACCCCAGAGGGGGGGAAAAAACCTGGGAGAAGGAAGAGAATAAGGATGAAGGTTGGATGCTGGAGAAGTCCCTGAGAAGAGCCCTGAACTCCGCACTTGTCAATCTGAGTAGGGCTTACAGAGATAGCAAAAGCCTTCCTTGGATTTGGAGAGCTCTGAAAATGGGAGAGACCTGAATCTTCCCCAGGGAGTCCAGGGAGACACGGGCCATGGACAAAAGGTGCTGTGTGAGGGATGGACTAGAAATAGCCATGAGTGGTAGGAAGCCTTGCGGTGCTTCAGGATAGGAGGAGAGTTGGTTTTCTTGAATCCCTTAAAAGTCAGGACGGCTGAGATTTTTCTCACTTCTACGGTGAGTCCTGCCAGGAACAGGAAGCAAGGGAGCTGAGCCTGTAGGTCTGAGGTCCTGAGGAGACAGGACAGGGGCACAAGAGCAGCCATGGGATGGGCATCTCCATCCATGACCCCTTCCACCCAAGAAATGTGTGCAAACTCAAACACCTTGGTGTATAAAGTAGGCATATAAATCAAGCATTCACTGACAACAAATCATAAAGAAATATATCTTAAAGCAATCCTTCAGTACATATTACTTTACCATTTGTTAAAGACAAAAGCGAATTTACATACTAATGAGACGAATATGCTTATCTTTACAGAAAGAATTAAATCCTGCCTGAATATTTGATATCGTAGGACATAACGCATCATTAACATTTTTCAGAGTTGATTAGTATTTTGATTTCATAACTGTAAGTATTGATAATGCTGCTTTGCATAATAAATACACAGTACAAAATGTAGAAATATGCTTAGGGCAATTTCAGAAGTTGTTGGAAATTCTGTCCTAACCCTAGGTCAAAGTTTATGTCATGATTTTATGAGACTCAAGCCACAAGTCAAAGAGCAATTTTTTAGAATCCAGCTTCCTAAGACACCACAATGAAAGTATAAACTAATTTGATTCTTAAATGCTGAGGAATGGCAGGAGGGAAATACTGAGTTTTGTTTTCCATAGTTAAACCATCATACTTCTCTAAAAACGTAAAACACTGCAATTTCCTAACATACGATCATCTCAGAAAGAAGCCCTAGGCAGCAATGCTGGGGGGTGTTACACAGGATGAAATCATGTGAATAATAACATACACACATATTATATGTTCAGGACAAAGGCTGCAACGCTGCCCCACAGAGCAGCACAAGAAAGCACCAGAAACTCCCTGGGTGCAATCACCTTTAGTTTTTGAATAAAATTTTGGTCATTGAGTACTTGGAAACCTTTTTTCTGCTGACACCCCCCCCCCAACACACACACACACACATCTGGTTATGGTTTAAGAAGCTGGAATAGAGGAAACCCTAGAACACAGACAACCCAGTTCTCTAGTTGTTACACTGAGAGACCTGCCCCACTAAAACTGAGGTACAATCCATCAGATGAAAAGAGAGAAGAGAACCCCTCAAGCAGCTGAGATACAGTTCCCTGAGACAACCTTCCCACTTTGTCTTCTAGCCAGACAAGCGGGACAAGAGGGAAGCTAGGGGTTGATACGATCACACGGGAAGCCACACAGAACCAGATTTTAGCCCCAGCTCTTCCGATACCCTGTCCCCTTCTCCCAACCCCAGCATTGTAAATGGCCACAGGCCAACAGGACAGAAACCGATGGAGGGCTGGGACATCCCTGGAGCATGTGAC
Source organism: Alexandromys fortis (assembly GCF_014885135.2). Classification (NCBI taxonomy): domain Eukaryota; kingdom Metazoa; phylum Chordata; class Mammalia; order Rodentia; family Cricetidae; genus Alexandromys; species Alexandromys fortis. Next base: position 5,337,281 of record NW_026067972.1, read on the forward strand.
TGTGCAGGTAGGTGATGCCCCAGCACTGTTGGGGATCCAGGTGCTCCTGGTGCCCGCTGAGCCAGTTTGTCTCCAGCCATGGCAGTCTGCTAATAACTGCACGAACTGCGCAGCAATCAGCACCACCTGCCCACACAGCCCTCCAGCACCTGATTTATCAGAACGGAGGGCGCACTCTTAAAGGGTCACAGCCGGCCGTGGATCTCCGGCTCCTTTAGCAGTAAGTGACAGAACATATTTTCTCTGCTAACTCCACTGTATGTTCCAGGATAGATTATTTTAAGAATCAAGACTAAATTGAAACAAGGCAGGCTTGAATTCTCCTCCCAGAGACTCACAGAAGAGGGTCATCTATCAGCGTGACACAGCACAGCAGACACTAGAGGACTGATTCCAAAGCCCGAGCATGTGGACTCAGCTCCAGACTTACTCGCCTGTGTGACCTTGAGTAAGTCACTTGCCCTCGTGGTCTCTCAGCTTCCTCACTAACTACGTCCCATTCCAGTATGCAGGATGGTTTTTGTCAAGTCTGTCAAGGAAGCCCAAACCTTTCCATGGACATGACAGAATTTCCCCAGGGAAGGTGCATAGTCCCAGGACCTGCTGACACAGGAAAAAGTCTCAAATCCCTCATGAAGGTAGAGATACATTTGAGGAGAGTCAAACTCTCCAAGGGTCCAAGGTGGGCAAAGCCTGTGTTGCTGAAGGTGAGGAGTTACAATCCCTAACACTGTTGTGAGGGGCAGCCTGATGACCCCACAGAGGGTGGGTTTCTGTCAAAAATGAGCTTGCTCTTGGCCACAGCAGCGCCACACCTTGGAGCTGTCTGGAGAAAATAATTGGCTGTATGAAAAAAGATGTAAAAAGTTAGGAACTGGAACCCGACTCTGCTGGTAGCCGTTTTAAAAAGGAGAAGAAAAAGAGGTATAGGCCGTCTGGTCCATAGGGATTGGCTAAAGTGTGGTGTGTGGTAGAATATTGTACATCTGGTTTAACAGTAAGTTTAAAAAAAAAACACTAGTGATGCAAAATATTCCTTATGTGGTTTCCTTAAAAAGCAGGCTACAGCAAAACCATGTGAAGAAAGAAATTTACTAAAGTAATGGCAATGAGCAATGAGATTGACAACTGGGTGATTTTAGTTTTGTGTATGTGTGTTATCCACATGTCCTGCGGTGCTCGGTGCAGCCTCACTTTTAAAACAATGAAGGGCTGTTGACAGAGGTTTCTGTCCCACCCGGTCCCACAGTCGTTCAGTCCCAAAGAAACAGAGGTCTACATTAATCATGAACTGGTTGGCCTATTAGCTCAGGCTTCTTATTAACTAATTCGTACATCTTAAATTAGCCCATCATTCTTGTCTGTGTTAGCCATGTGGCTTGGTACCTTTCTCAGTGAGGTGGTCTCATCTTGCTTCCTCTGCATCTGGGTGATGACTGCAGACTACTTCCTGCCTGGCTAGTGGCCAATCAGCATTTTATTAAAATACAAGTAACAAATCTTTTCAGGGTACCAGACCACTGTCCCACAGCACTTCCCCCCCACCCCCGCTCCCGATTTTCACATTAATCATAAACTGGTTGGCAGGAAGTATAGGCAGGGTGGCAAGAACAGGAGAATTCTGGGAAGAGGAAAGAGTCAGTCTGCGGCCGTCAGAAGCAAGATGAGAACATTTCACTAATAAAGGTACCAAGCCACGTGGCTAACACAGACAAGAATTATGGGCTAATATAAATTACAAGAGTTAATAAGAAGCCTGAGCTAATAGGCCAACCAGTTTATAATTAATGTAGACCTCTGTGAACGGCTGCAGGACCAGGTAGGACAGAAACCTCTGGCAACAGAGGGTACTTGTGGTAATAATAATTTTTCTTTCTCTGTCTCCCCAGGGTGTGTATGAGGATCTGAGTGAGAAAAGTGGACCACACAAAGGACTAAAATTACACTGTCCTCCCCAAGGGCCTACCTTATCTCTGTGTCCCCACTAACAGTTCACGTCTCTCTGCCAGTCCGAACTGGCTCTGCCTTGTTCTATTTATGTCTCCATGCTCCAAGAAGTCATCACACAGGGTGCGGTGTCCCATGTCGTGTTCTCAAGATTGTATAAGGGGGCTAGACAGATCAGATCTCTGTACACACACCCTTCACTGCGGGCTGAAGAAGTCCTTAAGATACCAGGCCCTCATCTCTGTAAGTCTTGCCTTTGTGGGGATGATCAGAATAAATTGGGGATTCTGAGACAGAGACCCCTCCTTTCTCTGGAGTGGATGGATGGGCCTGATGACAGTCACAGTGTTCTCACAAGAGAGTGAGGGATGTTCATCACACACACACACACACACACACACACA
>NW_026067972.1:5340434-5343066 GCF_014885135.2 Alexandromys fortis
AGAAGAAGAAGAAGAAGAAGAAGAAGAAGAAGAAGAAGAAGAAGAAGAAGAAGAAGTTAGCAGAGCCAGGTGGTAGTAGCACACACCTTTAATCCCAGCACTCAGGAGGCAGAGACAGGCAAATCTCTGTGAGTTTGAGGCCAGCCTAATCTATAAGAGCAAGTTCCAGGACAGGCTCCAAAGCTACAGAGAAACCCTATCTTGAGAACTTCTCGGTTAGTCCAACGCCTTCCTATCCAGACCAAGAAACCAATGCCCAGGGAGGACAAGGGACTCATCCAAGGTCCTACTGCCATTGGCAGCAGAGAGGAGGCAACAGTACAGGCCTTTCACCGCCATCCACTCAACCTTACACCTGGGCTGGAAGTACATTCCGGGCATCCTCACCCTCAGAGTCACTGCTTTATGGGTTGCTGTGGCTTCACAACAAACTGTCACACTCTGCATGGCACAAAGACACAGAAACTTACTGCCCCCCTCCATTCTGGATAGCTAAAATCGGGGTGTCTGCTGACCATGTTATTTTAACTCTAGGGAAAGATTCTGCTGGACTCTCCAGCTCCCAGTGGCTCCTGGCATCATCTGTCACTTCCCCTGTAGTCTCCGCTTCCGTCTTCCTTGGCTTTTCCCTAGGCCTCATGGGCCTCTTTCTCAGGCCACCATTATTTGACCCTCTAGTATGGCATCATCTAAACGTCATATAACAGCCAATGCCCCATGTCAAATATATATTCTAGGTGTATAATTTAGTCATGGGGAGTGACACTATTCAACCAGCTACACAAGGATATGGGGTCTTTCATCCAAACCAGTGGGTTGAAAAGCCCATTGGGAGTCAAATAACTAAACATCCAGAGGGGTCTGTGTCTCTCTGCGCTCCATGGTTGAACAGCTGGCCTGTTCTTCTGCCCCCTTACAGCCTGTTGTCCTGGTCAGTGTTTTGTCAAGTGGACATAAATTAGTTATTTGAGAAGAGGAACATCAGTTGAGAAACCACCTGCCTCAGAGTGACCTGGAGACAGGAGGTGGAGAGGGCAGTTTCTTGGCTAGTTTTGAGATTGGTGCCTGGCTCACTGTGGGTGATGCCACCCGTGGGCAGGTGGTCCTGAGTCGTGTAATACATGGGTAGCAAGCCAGTAAGCACCATCGTTCTGTGGCTTCTGCTTTATTTCCTGCCTTGAGTTTCTACACCCGTTTCCCTCTGTGATGGACTGTGATCAAGCTGGGTAAGACTAACCTTCTCATTCCAATGTTGCTTTGGGTCATGGTGTCTTTATCGCAACCGAAAGCAAACTAAGGACACTTGTACAATTCTTAGAGACAAACCGCCAGCCCCCCAACAGCAGTGGCACAAGGGGGAACTTGGGAACAGGGTGCAACAGAAATCCAGAGGATTGTCAGTGTCCCCAGTCTGGGATGGTTCTGACATGCGGCCGCCGACCAGCAGGGGGCAGAGCGGTCTCAAGAACAGAGTGTAAAGTGAGGGAAGCTGGCTTTTCCCCTGTCTGAGAAAACCGCTAGTCAAACTCCTATTAGTATAGATGGAGAAACTGAGACCCAGACAGAGGAAAGAGCTTGTGCAAGCGCAGGTCTAGAGGTGGGACCAACCCTCCAACCACGGCCCCCTGAGGCTATTCGAGCTCTGCCGGCAGGTGTCGCTCTCCCAGGCTCCGTCCCGAAGGTGCAAATAGCTTGTCTCCTTTTAACCACAGTGTCCCCCTTCAACCAGAAAACGCTCCAAGGGGATGCGAGGATGCTCATGCTGGTGTTGTTTATAGGAAAGAATTTGAAGCATGAGACTTGGAAACCCAAAAAGGGCTGAATTAATAAATTATTAGACACTCGTTTATGCACGATTGTACAGTTGTTAAAATTTTAGTACTTTAAAACGGGTGGTGGTGGTGCACTCCTTTAATCCCAGCACTCGGGGAGCAGAGGCAGGCGGATCTCTGTGAGTTCAAGGCCAGCCTGGTCTGCAAGAGCTAGTTCCAGGACAGGCTCAAAAACTACAGAGAAACAATTTTTTTAAAATATAATTTTCCGCCTCCTCCCCGCCTCCCATTTCCCTCCCTGTCTCCCTTTCCCCTCTCCTCCCTCTCCTCTCCCCCTCCCCCCACTCCTCTCTCCCTCCCTCTCCAGTCTGAGGGGCAGTCAGGGTTCCCTGCCCTGTGGAAAGTCCAAAGTCCTCCCCCTCCATCCTGGTCTAGGAAGGTGGACATCCAAACTGGCTAGGCTCCCCCAAAGCCAGAATATGAAGTAGGATCAAAACCCAGTGCCATTGTCCTTGGCTTCTCAGCAGCCCTCATTGTCCGCCATATTCAGAGAGTCCGGTTTTATCCCATGCTTTTTCAGTCGCAGTCCAGCTGGCCTTGGTGAGCTCACAATAGATCAGCCCCACTGTCTCCGTGGGTGGGAGCACCCCTCGTGGTCCTGACTTCTTTGCTCATATTTTCCCTCCTTCTGCTCCTCCTTGGGACATTGGGAGCTCAGTCCGGTGCTCCAGTGTGGGTCTCTGTCTCTATCTCCATCCATCTCCAGATGAAGGTTCTATGGTGATATGCAAGATATTCATCAGTATGGCTATAGGATAGGGTCATTTCAGGTTCTCTGTCCTCAGCTGCCCCAGGAACTA
>NW_026067972.1:5343334-5365068 GCF_014885135.2 Alexandromys fortis
TGGGATGTACTCACTCATAATTGGTTTCTAGAGATAAATAAAGGTCAGTGAGTCTATAATTTGATCTCCTAAAGAAGCTAAATAAGAAGGTGATCCCAAAGAAAAACATATAGCTATCCTCCTGATTATGGGAAGTAGACAAGATTGCCGGGCAAAAAATGGGATCTTGGGGGAGGGAGGTAAGGGGAGCTGGGGAGAGAAAAGTGAGAAACAATTTTTTTAATAAATTTTATAAATATTTTTTAAATGTCTGCGATAGAAATAATCGACTACATTCCCAATATTTTCAAAGTCCACATACATATTTCCTAATCCTAATTAGCACTAATTGAAAATTAGACCTTGGAACTGAGGAAATAGCTCAGTGGGTAAGAATACTTGAATTTTGATCCCCCAAACCCACCCGGAACCATGAAGTGGAGGGTCTAGCACAGCTGTAACACCCGCACTTAGGGGACAGAGACAAGAGGATGCCTGGGGCTAATGAATATATAGTTTAAACTATACAAATGTGTATACACCATTAGACCTTAAGTCTGAGTAAGTGTGGCCCTGCCCCAGGTGAGGACACAGCTCATAAACGCCATTCTTCACAAGGCTGGTCTTCTGCTCCTGGTATTAGGGTACTCATGCTGCATCATAGAACCCCCAAAGTCAGGCCCGGGAAGCAGCTCCCGCCTTCTGTCTTTGAGACAAAGGGGAACCAAATCCCAATGCCAAAGCCCTGTGTGGCTTTCACGACTACTGACACCAAAAGGGGCCTTATGTACACCAGACGTTTGAGCTACTGACACCAAAGATGGAGGGGCCTTATATACACTAGAGGTTTGAGCAGTGGACAAACTTATGCACACAGGAGACAAGACAGCTTATTGTCAAACAGCCCCCATCATATGGCATGACAAGCCTGTGCTTCTTACACCCCAAAGTTGGAGGGTCCGTTTCCTTACTTTGCTTAGGGTTGTAATCCAGACACCAAAGTGACTTACTAATGAGCAGGACACGTGCAACAGCCTCACAGGAGGGCACCAGCAAACAACTCATGTCACTCCTGTCTACACATAGGTCTGGACGTGCACAAGACACAGCACTGAAGACTAGAGGGGTCTCGGCAATCAAACAGCACAGCTTTATTGTTTTTAATATTTAATTGGATTTAATCAAATCTTTTAAAAAAATCTTAAATTCTAGCTTTATTGAAATTTAATAAAAATTTTAATATATACTAATTATACCTGGAATTTTTGTCTTTTCATCTCATAGGTAAGGTGTGTGTGTGTGTGTGTGTGTGTGTGTGTGTGTATGTGTGATGTGCGCGTGTGCATCTTTGGGAGAGGTGCACTCTTCTATGCAAGTCCAAGTGCAGGTCAGAGGCTGACACTGGAATGTCCTTCCTTGAGTCTCCACCTTACTGTTGAGGTCTCTTACTGAAGCTCATTTTTTTTGACTTGATGGGCTGGCCAGCAAGCACCTGGATCCACCTCATCATCAAAGCTGGTGCTAAAGGCATGAGCCCATGGGCCTGAGTTTTGTAAAGGTTCTGAGGATCAAACTCAGTTCTCATGCTGCACAGAAAATGCTTTACCCACTAAGCCATATCCCAGTGCTCACTTGCTCTCGCTCGCTCTCACTCTCTCCTTCCCTCCCTCTGCCAGGGCCATGCTCTGTAGCACTACCTGGCCTCTGACTCCCAGATTCTGAGATTACAGAATTGCACCATCACCCCCAATTGCCTTTAATAATTTTAGAAGGAAAGTAACCCTAATAAAAATGTTTTTAATTAAATAGTGAAACATAGGGTATGTGAGCCCCTGACTTTACTCTTGCCTGTGATGCGATTAGGGGCCAGGAATTTGGGGCAAAGTGGGATTGTGGGTTTTCACTGTATTTTGTTCTTTGGTTCTTCCATATTTACTTTGTGTTTTTCTAGATTTTTGTTCAATGAAAAATAGTATGCTAGAAAAGGGAGAAATTCGCCAATAATGTATCTTTTTAACAGTCACCTTAGCTCTCCAGCTTACCCTACACCAGCCTGAGGAGATTTCCTGCCTTTCCTCCAGGGACAGGTTTCTAACTCTGGTCCCACCCCTCATATCTACTCAGACTGCCAGCAGGAGCAACTCTGGGGTGCTGAGCTGCCCCCCTTAGCTGGCTTCCCTAGGCACTGGGGTGAGCGAATGACCTGGCAAGCTGCCCCTAAGATGCCCTGGTGTCTAGTCTCCTGATGAATGGTGTTCTCAGCCTTGCCTTCTTCCCTGAGTACTTAGTGCCATACTGCGTAGAAACTTCCGCTGTGACCTGAACCGACATCAGTGCCCCATCCAAGTGGATGCTGCTCACGGCCTCATGCTTGAGCGTGAAGGCATTGCCTCCCCTAGAACTGGAGTCCCAGGCAATTGTGAGTCCCCAGATTTGGGTTCTGGGAAGCAAAGCAGGGTCCTCTGAAAGAGTGGCAAATGCTCTTCACAGCTGAGTCATCTCTCCAGCCCCTTCTATTTCCACAGCAGACTGACAAAGCTCCCTTAAGGAAAGGCCCAGGTCCACCACACAGCCTAAGCTGTTCCCTCACAATGTGGCATTTAAAGCTGAACACAACAGGGCAGTGGTGGCACACGCCTTTAACCCCAGCACACAGGAAGCAGAGGCAGGTGGATGTCTGTGAGTTCGAGGTCAGCCCTGGACTACAAGAGCTAGTTCCAGGACAGGCTTCAAAGCTACAGAGAAACCCTGCATCTTGAAAAATCAAAGAAAAACAAAAAGGAACACACAGGCAAGTCTCATGGTACATGGCTGTAATCCCAGTTGCTCCAAGAAGGCTATGGCAGGATAATTAAATGCTCAAGACCTGTCTAGGCTATAAAGCAAGACTGTGTTTCAGACTAAATAAAAGTAAAAGGAAGATCGTGGATATAGTTCAGTAGTGGAGGACTTGCTGTTGTGTGAACATACTTTTCTTGTGGAGATGTAACACACGTCTACACACCCCAGACAAGGATCTCATGAGACCAATACATGGATACCACCAAAGTCCAACTTGGTGAACCCTAAGTTTTATTGGGGTTACTACAAGAGTAAGGTTGGTGGCTTACTTACAGGAGCAGAAATGACTCAAAGATACCTACATCACCACCACCACGCAGCCTGGGTGACAGCCCATGAAAGCTGAGTCTCCAAAGCACACTGCAAAGCCTGCAGGCTGTCCTTTCCAAGTGACTCTGATCTAAACCTCTTCCAGACAACTCAGCTGCTTTCTGCTTCTCCCGGGCATCTTGGGTAGTCTCATGAGTCTTCTATGCAGCTTGGCTCGTATGAGAGGGACTGAAAGCAGCGGTATTGCTTACTCTGGGAGGGGGGAGGGGCCTAGTGATCTTGGTCAGTTTCAGGGACTTCCTGAAGCTGATTTGAGTTAATTACCTTCATGCTTAAGAAGCTTCCCTGGGCCATGCAATGTTTCAATCTGGGAGAAAACTGTTGCACAACGCTTGCCTAGTTGGACTTGAGAAATTTTTAGAAAAGACTCTGTACCTGGAAGTTTGTCCTGAGTGGCGAACAGAGACAAGGTAGAGGTTTTGGTGCCCCAGAGGTTCCTTGCATACACCTGGCTTGTTGATTCTGAGATGGTGTTTTTGTTACATGCTAACATCTCTGAAACTGGTGTGTAAGTGAGTGTAATTAACAGCATATTTTTCCTTAGTAAATCAATACCTGTGTAGCATACAACTCATCAATGGCAACATCCAATCAATAAAATCAGCTGACCTGTGGCTATAGTGGCCAAACTGTATTTGTCAATGACACAGGTATATCAACACCGTGCTAAGGTTCCACATGTACCATCCCATGGCCTTTCCCCAAATGCCTCGTCGGCCCCAAAAAACAAAACCAAGAGTGGTGGGGACACTTGCCAAGGTCACCCAGCAGCGGTGCAGCCATAATCAGCTCTGCGGATGAAATTTCGGCTGCACCACAGAGAAATCCATCTTCCCAAGAGACAAAGGACAACCTCCTTACTTGCTAAGGTCAACCAGCCATCTGGTTTGTCCTGGACTTGGTGACTTTCTGTGCTAAAACTAGGGAGGTTCCTAACAAAACAAGGTGCCTGATCAAGCAAGAGTTCTCAGCTTCTCCTGACTGGTCTGCCTGCTCTTCCATCCTGGCTCAGCCTCTCCTTGTGCCTACGCAACCTGGAACCCAGCTGGGATTCCCCAGGACTTGGGTCTCTTCACTCCTCAGTTCATGGAAGCTGCCAACATTCCTTCTTCCCTGAATGCAGGCTAGATCCAGTCCCTCATCCAACCTGATGCCCTTGCTGAGCTGGTGCACCCACCGTGGGACCTGGACCACCACCTCTGCCTTCCAGGCATGCATGGCAGGCACAGATACTGTATGGAGCATTGCTCTCACACACAGGAGACATCTCGGATGTCCATCCCCATCCTGCCAGCTTCCCGGGAGTGAGGCTCCCCATCTGCTTTGTTCCAGCCCGCCCCCCCACCTCTTCCTGCTTCTCTCTCCCCACTCTTCAACCAAGAGACTCACACAGATCCCAGAGTTCAGGGCACAGCTGCCTCCCTTACAGCCCTTGTCCATTTACATGACTAACAAATGGACATATGTAGCCCTAACCTGACAGAGACGGACTTTGCCCTCTGCTCAATCTCTAGCACGTGGCACAGGGTTCTGCAAACCTTGGAAACAATGGACTAAATGGACCCAGAAGTGAATCGCCACATGATCCCATGGTGCAGAGGTTGTAAGTACCCCGTTTTCTCAGTCAAGAAACTGAGGCCCAGAAGACTAAGGAATGGGCTCCTAGACTCAGCTACTCTAACCAGTGGGACAGAACAGAAGCCTGGCCACAGCTGCAGCCCCTGAAAACCTCGGGGTTCCTGACACTTCCAGGGGTCCAGGATTCTGCAGTCAGGTCTATCCAGGAACTGGCTCACACTGTGTCCTGAGACTGCACACTGGAAATTCTGTCCCTGCGTTTGCCACTAGAGTTCCGTTTCTGCCTTGTATTTTTTTTTTCTACTCTCCCATCTCTGCCTTCTCATGTCTCCCCACGCTCTCCACAGCCTGGGAATACCCAGACCTGGGAAGACTTTAATGAAGAAAGTCTTAGCATAAAGGAAGGCACGAGGGGTGGAGTGGGGGGATCCACCATCATACCCAGGGGAACCAGAAGCAAAGGAGAAATAAGCAGAGTGTGCTTCTCTTTTTATGTCTGTCTCTAAGAGAGAAGACAACAAAAACTGGGGGAAAATGAAATCATGCATTGAAGAAGAAGAAAATTAGTATCAGGAAAACTTGGGGAAATAGATATAAAAAGCATCATTTGCAAGTGGCTTCCCCTTCATAGCAAATCCCGTTGAGCAGCTCGAAGTGTAAACAGATTTGAACAATAAACTTACCGGACCATATACAATTATTTCTGGGGAGAAATGGATGAGCGCTTGGTTAGACAAACGGAAGAGGTGGGAATGAGTCTTAACACTCTGATCTAGCAAAATGGTCCTTCGAAATTAATGGAACAAAAAATTATATTGGGGAAGTGCAGCAGCCAGGGGAGCAGGCACTAAAATAGGAACCATGAAATGAGAACGCATTCGTACGAGCGCGAGCATAATGAAATGAATCTAAGAAAAGGTCAAGTTCGGGAGACGATCAGATGGGCTGCGGCTCCACACAACCCTTGATTTGCGGTGACATTTGAAGCCCGGGACTTTGTCATATACAGAATCCGTAAGAAATCACCCATACCGTGAGCTTTTTTCTATAGCTGAAGGATCTCCAGTCCAGAGAGGGTGAGTGACTCGCCCAAGACCACACAGCTTGGAAGGTATCTGACCTTACACTGCCTTTAAAGCTCTAGGGGATCGAAGGAAGTCATGTGCTTCCCCAGTTCTGGTCTATTTGAGTGACAGATACCACCTTCATGGTTCGGAGAGGCAGAAAACTGGAAATTTTTTTCTCATCGTGTAAAGAGAGCACACTTTCTGGAATCGGGAAAAGCCAGGTTCAAATCTAGATCCTACCAAGGACTACCCAAAACCTGTCGGTCACTCCTGGATGTCTAAGCCTCGGTCTCCTCCTGAGTGAAATGCAGACAGCATCTCACACTCAGCAGGATGGGATGAGGTTCCCAGGAGGAGAAGCACCCAGTGCAGAGGAAAAGCTCAAAATAAGTTCCAATATTTAATCAATTCAGCCAGGCAGTGGTGGCGCACGCCTTTAATCCCAGCACTCGGGAGGAAGAGGCAGGCAGATCTTTGTGAGTTTGAGTCCAGCCTGGTCTACAAGAGCTAGTTCCAGGACAGGCTCCAAAGCTACAGAGAAACCCTGTCTCGAAAAACCAAAACAAAAAAAACAAACAAACAAAAAAAGCAAATATTTAATCAATTCCTCAAAATTCTAATTTTTCCCTAGAGTGAAGAAAAATAATGACAAGAAAGGAAATGAATTCTAGAGGCTGAAGGTGGTGGTTCAAGACCAAACTGAGCTACAGGCAGTTTCCTGGACCCTTCCGACAGAAAGCGATCAGGAGCAAAGAGTGGCCTCTGAGCTTGCTGTCTCCCCTCTGAGAGGTCAGGAATGAACTAAGAGAGGAAAAGCAGATTTAGGTGGTGGCTCCAGCCTGTGATATGCTAGGAGCAGCTTCCCAGTGTGATCCCAGTCTCCTCTTGATGGTGAAGGATGGTTTTCCCCAGGTCACACCCCTCAAGAACTTGAACTAAAGCCCTCTCCACAGACTATTCTCCTCTTAAAACTTGAAGCATGTAGGGGTGGGGGAATGGTCCCCCGGGTCATTTGATGCCTTGCCTGCCCTTCAGCAAAGGGGTAGAAGAGCCCTGGTAAGGTGGCTCCACTTCCCACCACAGGGGGCACCGAGAGGCACTGAGGTCCCAGCTGTCCTCTGGAGCAGGGAATTAATTTCATATTTTATGTTATTTTATTTCAGTGTGTTTGATAGTACTCACAACTGCTCAGATCTGAAAGGTTCTGGAGGGACCCCAGCCATCAGTCCCTTCCTCCCCACAAAACTTACAGGTACAAGAAAATTAAGGATAGTGACATGGATGGATACTTTAACTCTGATCCCATGAGAAGTCAAAGCAAATTTGGCTGGAGTTGTTTTCACAAAATAAGCTGATACCATGGGCAGCATGCTAGTTTATGACCAGGTGAGATATTAGTGTCAGAGATCTGCACATACAGAACCCGGGAGTCCCTCTTTCAGCAGCCATGCTGAGACCCTTTGGTGACCATTTTCTAGAAGCCAAGCATATAAGCTGAATTAACTAGCCGACAATAACATGCAGGCTCAGATTCTGCTTTCCTCACGATGTCTTCCAGATTGTCCCAGCAGAGCTGCCTCGAACTCCCATGGCTCTGTACAGACCATTGTCTTTTTAATTTAAGGTGTGGCCACAAATCAAATGGCATTAGCTGAGAGTCGGGGCCATCATTTCTCTGTTGTCTGCCTTTAGCAGTACATTGTTGGGGACCTGGCACATGGCCAGGGAGCAAAAGCATATTTGGGATTAAATTAAAGTTGTGGGAAATATAGGCTATATCAAATGGTCTCAAAGACCAAATTTCCCCCTTATTCTTTCTAGAGAAATCCCAGGTGGTTTATGTCAAGAGACTCCGAGAGTCCTGGCCTCTGTTCAGTCATGGGCTTGGTTGTGGCGCAGAGCTGTCAAGGAATGAGAAGGAGGCTTTTCCTTGGCCATGGGTGGCTACAAGGCCAAACTCTACCTTACTGCTAACTCCCTTGGGCTTCAGTTAACTTATCTGCGACAAGAAACTTTCATTGCCTTTGAAGGCTATAGCTGGGATTTAAATGGGCAATGCACAAAGTGCCTGCATCATAGCAGGCCCTACACTTGGGCCTTCCATTCTCCCTTCATATTGTAAAAAGACACAGTGGATACAAAGGGGCTAAGGCTTTCATGCTAGGCTGAGCCGGGCTGGGTTTAAAGGCTCCTGTCTTCACATACCTGAGTGTGACTTTGAGAAAAATTCCTGCTTCCCACTTTCTGCTCTGTGCTCTCTCCCCCTGTGGAATGGGAGCAATAGAACCAATTGTTTGGAGGCAGATTAATTGAGATTAGTCAAACCCTGAGGATATTGCTCAGTTTGCTGAGTTCTGGACACATGGGCGCTGTTATGTACTTCCTTAATCTGAGATGACACATCAACCAGACTCACAGTCAAGGTTTGGGGTCCTGGCTCAGAGGGCGCAGACCAAAGGGCGGAGAACCCATCTAAAAGATCCCACGCCATCGCTTGGTCTGGTCAGCACCACGGACAGCTCAGCCAGCACTCGCACCGGGGTGTGCAGCTGGATCTTACGGCTCTGCAGGAGCTCTAGGGGGCAGTCAGCACAGGTAACTTTAAAGGTATCGGCTTCATGGGTCTTGGAGAAGCATCATGTCAGCTTCCCATCCCACCTTTCCTCATGTGACCCCTACTGTGCAGCAAGACCCACGTATTTGTTACCTGGGTCTTATCATTGTGTGTCACTGAGTCAGAGCCTCTAGTACCACACAAAAAGACAACTTGGCAAATGGTATTTTCAGTGTCACCTTTAGCCAAGGAGCCATAGCCATTACCCCACCCACTCACGTCAAGGGCCACCACATAGAGTTATGTAGTGTGTCCGCTCTAAAACTCCAGAGGTTGCCATGTACATAACAGTCTGTACAGACAGCTCTCCCTAGAGTTTTGTGGTCATAGTCTACATGGCTGCATCAGACAGTTCTGCCTCCATCCATCGTGCCAGGAGGAACATTTCTGATAAGATTTAGCTGTTTAACCCAAGGGTGGTGGTATACACCTGTTACCCCAAGTACGTGGAAGGGAGAGACAGGAGAATCACCACAAGTTCCAGGCCAGTCAAGGCGAGATTGTGAGTCCATGTCTCCCAGGAAAAAAGAGGGGCACTGGAGAGATGGTCCAGTGGGTAAGGACACTCGCTGCGTTAGCATAAGCATCCGAATTCAGATCCCTGGCACCCACATCCAAACAATGCTAGACATGACCACACATTTCATAACCCCAGTTCTGGGAGGTGGGGTGGGAACACAAGGATTACTGGGGCTTGCTGGTTGCCAGCCTACCAAAAAAGGAAACAAAAACAAAAAAAAATAACCAAAACAAAACAAAAACAAACCCAAGTTTTCAGATTCAGTGAGGTACCCCACTTATTCCCCTTATTCAAGGGAATAAGACAGGAGCAGTGGAAGGGGGACACCCTTTTGGCATCCTCATGTGTGCCCACATGCACAACACACACACACACACACACACAACTCAAAACAAAACACCAAAAAGCTTTAAACTGTTTAAAAATTACCTGCACAATTCTTCAGTACATTTATGTTCCTTTTAAAAATAGAGTTTGTGTTATTAGTACTTAATAAGCTCATTCAGTCCAGAAGAATTTTTTTAAGTGTAGAGGTTCATGGTTGGAGGGAGGTTTTTAAATCCAATTTATATACAACTCTTTGTTGTAGAGAAGTATGATGGGAAAATCAATAAAAAGATTTTCAAGCATAAAAATACATTACGTTGGGATAAAAGTCTGTGGGAGAAGTGGATGGGAAATGCAATTTCTCACTGTTAAATAAAAGCTCGTTTGCATGTTTTTTAAAAGGATGGTGGCATCCAATTGCTCTCATGTGTGTATTTTATTGGCTACATTTAAAACAGCGATGTCAGGGTTTTATAAAGTCTATTTTCACAACACACTAGACATTACAGCCTTTACAATTACTTTGATTGTTACAAAACATCCTAAATACTAGTGTTAAGACGTTCAAGAAGGGGCAAAGATCTTTCAGAATTATTTTCGGCACCACTAAACAAAATGGCTGACCTCGTTGATGCAGCTCACCCTACGGGACACACCAGCCTGCCCCAACAAGAGATGCCAGGTCTTCAGAGGAGACATCTCCCCCATGGGAAGTGTTTGTTCTTTGCTTCTCTTTGCACCAGGTTCAGGCTCGGGGGTGGGGACTTCAGTACATGGGAAGAAGGTCTTTGGCTTCCCCTGGGTTTTCTTCTGTGTGGCCCTGGGTGCATGCCAACTCCCATCAGGCAAGTGAAGGCACTTCATCAGGTTCTCTCCACACCCACCCCGGCGGTATGGACCATACCTGACACTCAGTCAGGCCACAGAAAACAGGCCTAACCATGTGACAATCCCACGTGTAGACAGCTCTGCATTTTCCCAACAGAAATACCCCCCCCAAAAAAAACCTTCTGTTACAGTCATTTCTATAGTGTATGGTGGAGAGTGCATGTGTAGAGGCTGGAGAACAAATTTCATGACTTTATTCTTTCCTCACACCGGGTAGGTCCTGCAGTTCTAATCCAGGTCATCAGAAAGGCTGCAAGCACCTTTACCCAATGAGCCACCACATCATTCACACACACACCCAAAGTTTTTGTTTCTTAAATCACAGTGTAAGGTCTTCCACATTATTGATGGGATTATAGAAGTCTACTCATAATCTTTAATTAATTTAACATTTTTGTTTTACCCATATTTAAAGTTCTTTATGAAAATACATTACTATACCTGCTTGGCTATCAACAAATATACTTGAATTATAAAATCTTATTAATATTAGCAGAAAGTCTCATACAAATGACAAGCACATTTTTGAAGACTTCCTTTTTTTCCCCCCACATTAGCTGGGTTCTCCAGCAGATAGGGCTGAGGCAGAGACCAGTCCCGCCGGTCTCTCCCTGTGGCTGAGTGAGATGGTGAGGGTTGAACCCAGAGCTCTCCCATACCCCCTCCCCAGAGGAGAAACACACTCTGAGCTGGGAGTCTGTCAAAGCAAGATCTCACTTAATTGCATCAGGGCAGGAACTTATATAGAACTGAGGTAGTGGGCTGGAGTCTAGGGATGGGGTGAGGTAGAGTGAGGAATAAGGGCCAGTAATATCCTGCCACGTCAGCAGTGGCTGGGCAGAGGCGGGTCTAGGTCAGGCTGTGCTGAGTCACTCCTCTCCAAACTCAAATTAGGCTCAGGAAGTTACACCGGGCCTCACCAAACTCAAGTCAGGCTCAGGAAGTTACACCGGGCTTCACCAAACTCAAGTCAGGCTCAGGAAGTTACACTGGGCTTCACCAAACTCAAGTCAGGCTCAGGAAGTTACACTGGGCCTCCTGAGGCCCAACATGCATTCACACTCATTCCTGCAGCAATTGCTTCTGCTCTTCACAGACATCTTTGGTATTAAATAATTACGGAAATACCAGCCCCTAACCTAAACCTCCCATCATCAGCGCTGCCTATAATCCTGGGCTGCTCAGAGGGCAGAGAACACAAAAAGAGAACGCTGTGTTCCCTGGAAGGACACAGCTTTCCTAGACAGTGAGTGACCACAGTGTTTACCTCTGTGCGAGCAGAATTGCAAGAAAGGAGACAGGCTCTCGGGGCTCTCAGCGGGAAAACATCCTAAAAATCATATCTGTAGTTTGTTTTTCTTATTAAAAAATGATCAATTGATTACACACAGAGTAGAAAGAAAATTACAGTCAATTCTAATTCCTGGGAACCCCTTTGGCTGCCATTCTGGGATAGGTCTCTCCACGTCTCTTGGTTAGTGTGTTGATGTTTGCTTCCTCTCCCCTTACAACAGCAAATGAAAGACCATCCTCTCCATCCCTCTGTGTGTGCATGTGCGTTTATGTGCGTGTGAAAGCCTGAAGATAATTCGGGTATCGGTCGGGGTACGATCCACATTGTTGAGTCTTTTGTTGTTGTCTTTTGTGTGGGGGACAGTGTATTTTAAAGCTTTGGCTGACCTTGAACTTGCTGTATAGACCAGGCTGACCTTGAACTCACAAAAATCCACTCGCCTCTGCCTCCTAATGGCAGGATTAAAGGCAAGAGCCACTTTGCCCAGCCTTAGTTTGTTTTTGAGACAAGAACTCACAGTGGCTTGGAGCTTACTAAGTGAGTTAGGCTGGCAGCCAGTGCATTCCAGGGGCTCTCTCCAGCATGCTCCACACTGCAAGCCTGCTCTTCCTCTTCCCTCCTCCTCTTCCTCCTTTTCCTTCGAAGTGTGGGCATCAAACCCACACTTTTTTTTTTTCGCTTTTTTCCTTTTTTTGGGTTTTGGGTTTTTTTTTGTTTGTTTGGTTGGTTTTTTGTTTGTTTGTTTTGTTTGTTTGTTTGTTTGTTTTTGAAACAAGGTTTCTCTGTGTAACCCTGGCTGTCCTGGAACTTACTCTGTAGACCAGTTGGCCTCCAACTCAGAGATCAGCCTGCCTCTGCCTCCGAGTACTGGGATTGAAGGTGTGCGCCACCATCGCCCAGCCCAAGCCCTCGTCTCTAAGCAAGTGTGCTGCCAATGAGCTCCATTCTGGGCAAACCAAGGCACTCTTGCTTTGATCGTTGTAATTAGCGTTAGCTGTTTTCTTGCCTTTGTCGTTGTTGCTTGGAGACAGCATCTTATTACACAACTCAGGCTGGCTTTGAACTCGCAGTTCCTCCTGCCATCCTACCCACCTGCATGGCCACAAGCAGCTCACTGTGAGTTCTGGGATTTCTCTCGGGTCACCAGACTGGATGAGCAGACTTGAGGAGCAGGTACTTGTCCCCATGGAGTCATCTTGACAGCCTCCAAGAAGATACTTTAATTGCCAATGATCACAACCCCACAGCATCTCAACTATAACGGTGGGGTCATCCAGGCCTTGACGTTATCTGAACACAGACTCCCACTCTGCTGGCACATGAGAGCACCAGGTGAGGTTGGGTAAATTCACAGTGACTTTTCCAGTGTGGAAACTGAGGAGTTTGTTTATTATTTTGTTTTCTTCACATCCTGCCAATGACACTGTCCGCGGCATCCACGTCACGATGCCACAGTCTCCTCTTGTATTTTTGTGGCTGTCACCCTCAAAGTGATTCTAGCCACAGTGTGCTTTTCTTAAGTCCTGATTTCAACATACCAGCGATAAAGAGAAAATATCATCAACATTCACAGGGATACGACTTCCTTATTCTTCAAGTCAAATATTGGCTGTAAGGAAGGTTAAATTCCTTACTGCTTCACTGTGCTTTCTTGTGTACTGATAATGAAACACTTAAGTATTGAAGTACATATTATTTTTATTAAAACTACTTTCTTTTTCCCTTTACATTGTATGACAGTTAAGGTGCCATATTGATTTTTAAGTTGTGCAAATAAATAGAGCATTTATGAATTTAATTTCAAGATACTAAAGGGGAGATTCTTTCTTAAATAACTTTATCAAAGGTCTGGTTGTGTTGAGAACCACAGGCTTGGTCTCTGTTTCAGTTAAATCTAAAATTTCCCCCAACAAGGTGCATGGTTTGAATGCCTTTTCCCCAGGAGGAAACACTATATTGAGAAGCCTAGGGATATAGTGGTGTTTTGTTTAAGATCTAACAGATAAGTTTGCCTGAAGACCAGAGTGAAAAGTTAGCCACCGGTCAGTCATACAGGCCAGGCAGTGCTGGCACACACCTTTAATCCCAGCAGCTACACTAGTTAGCTATAGAGGCCTGGCAGCTAGAGAGGACTGTAAGGCAGGATGAGACAGGAACTCGCTCTCTTTTCAATCTGAAGATTTCGAAGAGGTAAAAGCTCTCTAGTGGTTGGCTGCTTTGCTCCTCTGATCTTTCAGCTTGAACTCCAATATCTGTCTCTGGGTTTTTATTATTCATGCTGCATATGGCTTTTAGTAGATATGATAGGATGGGAGGAAGCAGGTGTTCTGGATGTCCTGGTCCACCATGATGTGGGCAGCTTCTGTGCCTGCTGCCACGGGTGCAGCTGCTATGTCGAGCTGTCCCTGCTGGGATGGGATGAGACCCTCTGAAACTGGGAGCCCAAATGGCTGGGTAACAACTACACAGAAGAATAGTCTCTGCCTCTGCTAGAGGAGCAGCGCATGAAGGCAGGTATTGGTCCTTCTGTGGCTCTGTCTCTGCAGGAGAAGCAGAACATGAAGGCAGGTATTGGTCCATCTGTGGGGCCCTGTGTTTGGAATTCTGCGTTAAAGTGCAATTGACTAGGAATGTTGGCTCACCCCTGACACTGTAGGGTCCAAGCTTTTATAGGTGAAAAGCCATTTGCTTCTTCTTTTTTTCCAGTTTGTTTGTTTTTGAGAGAGTCTTTCTGCCTCTTGCGTATTGGGATTAAAGGCCTGCACCACCAAGCCCAGTAATAGACACAATTTCTAAAACTCTTTTTAAAGGACAAATCCAGATAGAAGTTCCAGGGCCTGGTGACTAAGCAGAGGCAAGATCTCAGATATGGAGGCGGCTAGCACAGCTCCTGGCAGAGGGCTGAGGAAATAAATGTGGGGTGTTACTGCTAACTTCCTCGGACTGGAAACCCCAAGTCTCCACCACCATCCCTCCCTGCCCAAAATCGGGGAGAGCTGTTGTTACTCAGACATCTTCCCAAGCCCACTGTGGCCAATTTATTTCCTCTCCCTGCCTCTCCTACGTCCCCGGCCCTGGCCACCTTCAATAATCTCACTCTAATTGGAAATTGGGGTGTCAGCATGACCTTCATTTCCCATCCCTGAGTCTCACCTTGGTCCCCAGCTCTGACAGATGCCGATGCGCCCATAGCTCCAAGCAGCACTGGCGGCCGAGGAGGGGACTGTGAGGAGCAGACTCCTGCGGGTGCCGTGGGTAGGACTGTGCCCCAGACTTCAGCTGCCATGCGGGGGAGTGGACCTGGCGTGGCTAGTGATGAGCCACACCGCCCCGGGGGGAGTTGTCTCCAGCCCTCCACAGTGGCACGGCCGCAGGTTTATCTTGCTCGCTGAGAGAAGACATAATCAATTCCCCAGCTGGCACTTTGCGCTGAATACCTACTTTTTCAGCTTGATAGCAAGACTAAATTAGTTATTTAGCAACTAGGCCCTAATTTAGAGCGAGCGAGGGCCTTGACAAGGACCATTGTTCAAGGCTGTCCCCCCTTTGCCTTCAGAGAGGAGGCCCGCAAATCCCCAGAAGGTGATAAATAGACAATTAGAAAATAGATATATTTGGTTAGATCTACAAGGCTCCCCAGCGCTGTCAGGCTCACAATGAAGGGGGCCAGGGTAAATTGGTGGCCAACGAACACCAGCTGCACGGCCATCCGTCCTGCAGACACCCAGCCATATGTGGCCATTTATAGACCATCCTGAAGAATAGATCGGACCAATAAGACCAGAAGGAACTAAAAATACTTGACAAAGTTGGCTGCTCTTCATTTAACAAGAATAAAATATCTAATGGGGTGTAATGGAGGCCATCAATCACACACTGCCAGGCCCGAGCGCAACACCACACTTTTAACTATTAATGCAACTTTGTTTCTGTAATAAGTAGGACAGGCACATCAGCTTGGTGCACAGGGCAGGTGTGTGGGCGGGGGAGATGATTGGGGGCTCTTGGAGAGCTGTGGCCGAGGATGGCTTCAAAACGGAAGGGACAGAGGGATAGAAAACCGTGAAGCCAGCCTGGGAACCAGCACGGGCGGGACTTGAAAAAGTTGCCCGTACAATTCCCAGAGGCTCCAGTTTATACACTCCCAGGTATAAACTCAAAAGGCTGGAAGGCAAGGGCTCAAAGGATTGGGATTTGAGAATTGATTAAACAAATAAAGGCAAAAACCTATTTTTCAGCTCTGTAGTCAATAGTGAGGGAGGGAGGGCAATAGTGCAAGCACAAGCAGGCGCGTGCAAACTCACAATGAATAAGCAGAATTGGCCAAAACAACCTGTCAGCGGGCCAAGAGCAGGGTAACGAATGATGCCCACTCTTAGCCAATCACAGCACGCCAGCAGTGACCACCAATTTCTAAAGGACCAACCATAAACGTTCCAACGGCAGCTTAATTTCCCTAACTCCATAAAACCCCCTGACCTTTTTGCAATAAAGAGCTTCTGTATTGGAATCTCTCAGAGTCTGTGCCATTGCCTCCATGTCTTTTCACCCCCGGGGCCCCAGGAAATGGGGATCACACAACAGGCAGCAGCCACAAGCCCGCAACAAGTGAGCTTTGTCCAGAAACTCCTTGGTGAGACGAGAGTTCCCTGCTTCCATCTGAGAGTAAAGAGTCACATCCACATGTGGTAGCTCATAACTGTAATCCCAGAACTCAAGAGGCTGAGGCAGGAGGATTACTATGAGTTCTAGACCAACCTGGTCTATAAAATGAGATCTGGAAGCTTTGTACCAACATGGAACACCATCTACTCCCAGAAACCGCTAGGAAACCCTCCTGCTGCTACGTGGACCCCCAAGTGGGTCTCATGTTCATGATCAAACCCATTTTGGGGAGGGGGTGGAGTCATTCTGTTTTCCTTATCTAATCAAAGCGACTCAACGCTCTCTGAGGAGGATGGCTACCTGTGTGGGAAAGGAAGGGATGGCCAAAAAGAACCAGTTTGTTAGACACAGGAGAGGACAGACAAGGGGACATGGCAACTGCTGCTCTAACAGTTTGCTTACTAGAGTTCTCCTTATTCTGGAGCCTCAAGGGGCCAGAGGTTCATTGAGCTCAGTCATTTGGGGGGTTAAAGATAGTTTTAAAAGACACGGAGAGCCGGGCGATGGTGGCGCACGTCTTTAATCCCAGCACTCGGGAGGCAGAGGCTGGCAGATCTCTGTGAGTTCGAGACCAGCCTGGTCTACAGAGCTAGTTCCAGGACAGGCTCCAAAGCCACAGAGAAACCCTGTCTCGAAAAAACAAAACAAAACAAAAAAAAAGACACGGAGAAAGAGGGGCCCACACTAAGTGTTGAAGTCACCTAGAATGGGGGATCAAAGACAGCGATCAGCGCGATGCCCTGACTGCATACAGGGCCCTGACCCACCCTCTGTCCTCCCTCGCCCATTCAATGGCCCCCATACTGCACTGCCCATGAGGAATTCCTGGGGAAAATGTCCAGCTATCCAGATGCCCGTGCCCTGGCCAGGCTGAATCGGCACCCCAGGAGTGGAGTTCAAGGTTGTCTTTGAAATGCTTCTCTAGATTATTCTGGTTGAAGACAGGCTTAGGAAATAAAATGCCACATGGTTTTCTAGAGAAATCATCTTTATATACTAAGGTATCTTGAGAGAAAAACTTGTGAATTCAGTCAATCTAGAAGTATTTAAAAAGAACATCAACCCAGAAGACTGGCTACCTCTTGAGCAACATGCGCTTTCTTTTTATTCTTTTTAATTGATTTTATTGAGCTCTACATTTTTCTCTGCTCTCCTCCCTGCCTTTCCCCTCCCCTTCAACCCTCTCCCAAGATCCCCATGCTCCAAATTTACTCAGAAGATCTTGTCTTTTTCTACTTCCCATGTAGATTAGATCCATGTATGTCTCTCTTAGGGTCCTCATTGTTGTCTAGGTTCTCTGGGATTGTGATTTGTAGGCTGGTTTTCTTTGCTTTATGTTTAAAAACCACTTATGAGTGAGTACATATAATCATTGGTTTTTTTTGGGGGGGGGTCTGGGCTACCTCACTCAAAACGATGTTTTCTAGCTCTATCCATTTGCCTGCAAATTTCAAGATGTCATTATTTTTTCTGCTGTGTAGTACTCCATTGTGTAAATGTACCACCTTTTCCTTATCCATTCTTTGGTCGAAGGGCATTTAGGTTGTTTCCAGGTTCTGGCAATGACAAACAAAGCTGCTATGAACACAGTGGAGCACATGTTTTTGTGGTACGATTGAGCATCCTTTGGGTACATACCCAAAAGTGGTATTACTGGGTCTTGAGGAAGGTCGCTTCCTAATTTTCTGAGAAATCACCACACTGATATCCAAAGAGGCTGTACCAGCTTGCACTCCCACCAGCAATGCAGAAGTGTTCCTTTTACTCCACAACCTCTCCAGTATAAGTTGTCATCAGTGTTTTTGATGTTGGCCATTCTTTCAGGTATAAGATGGAATCCCAGAGTTGTTTTGGTTTGCATTTCTCTGGTGACTAAGGATGTTGAGCATTTCCTTAAGTATCTTTCAAACATTTTAGATTCTTCTGTTGAGAATTCTCTGTTTAGGTCTGTATTCCATTTTTTAAAATTGGATTATTTGTTCTTTTGATGGCCAATTTCTTGAGTTCTTTGTATATTTTGGAGATCAGACCTCTGTCTGATGTGGGTTGGTGAAGATCTTTTCCCATTCTGTAGGCTGTCGTTTTATCTTGTTGACTGTGTCCTTTGCTTTACAGAAGCTTTTCAGTTTCAGGAGGTCCCATTTATTAATTGTTGCTCTCACTGTCTGTGCTACTGGAGTTATATTTAGGAAGTGCTCTCCTGTGCCAATGCATTCAAGTGTACTCCCCACTTTCTTTTCTATGAGGTTCCCTGTGGCTGGCTTTATGTTGAGATCTTTGATCCATTTGGACTTGAGTTCTGTGCATCGTGATAGATAACACGCATTTTCTTTAGACCCCAGTCCTGTTGATAGATGACAGATGACTGTCCCCTGGTCCCTCTGCCACCCTGAGGGGCTCTGTAGGCCACAGGAGACTTAAGAATCTCTGTGCACTCCTAAGTGACATTGTCTTATTTGCCAACCCATCCCCACCAGTCAGCTAAGGACGGTTGAAGGAACCTCGATAAATACCCTTCATCCGTATGAACTGAACCATTAGTCTGAAAGACCCACGATGGGATAGCGGGGTCTCCACAGATGAAGACGAGACCCTGTTCTCAACCCACCACCCACTTCGGGAGCCTCCCACTCGGCCACTGCTGCTTTCATGCATTATTCAGTCACAAATGTCACCCTACACTGGCCTGAGTGTGTCCTTCAGGCTGAGAGTGTCTCCAAGCAGCCTGGTGACTTTGAACACTCCTCCAGGATGCAGATGGGCCAGGTGCTTTGGCAGCATGGGATAAAGCACTCTTGTGGGGAAGGCGCAGGAGGGTTGAGTATTTGAGGGCACAATGACAGCTACAGAAAACAGGCCATCGCGATTGGGTGCTTTGGACTTTCGGTGGTTTTCCCCCACACCCCAGAATAAATATTAGGCTTGTTATAAAATTCCCTTTGGTTTCATACCTCGGCCCAATCACACCTCTTGGCTCATTTGACCCTCAAAAGCACCTTGGACATAAATAGAATGGATTCTTCTTTGTCTTGAATGTGGCATGCTGTGCTTGCATCCTGGTTCTGGTTCACTTTGTTAGATTCTGGCTCAGTTCCACGGCTCACTGTTTTTTTGTTGTTGTTGTTGGTTTTTTTTATCCTTAAACCCAAATGCCTCAGACCTCCACTCTTTTTCTACTTGAATCATAATCAATAATTAACCCATTTAGCAGATTTTATTAGTTAAGACTCACAAGTGGTAGCAACCAAACTCAAATAAGCTTAATCAAACACACAAAAAAAGAATGATGTTGAAGATGAAAGGACGTGCAGGCTCAAGCTTGGCCACACCCTCCTGTGTGCTGGGATTGTGGACCTGTAACACCACAGCTGGCATTTATAGGTTGTCTTGAGCCCACAGATCACAGAGTCTAGACTCCAGAAGAAGCAGGGTCACCATTCCCCAACCTCCTTCACAGGTCTGAAGGGCATGTGAGCAGTTCCACCAGGGAGATGACAGACTTCTGTCACAGGTCTTGTGAGAAGGGACTCTCCTCCTAGACAGAGACTGGCAGGCCTTCTCTTCCTGCCCCTGAAGGCAGAGGTGACGCTCTGAGCTGCTGCAGCCACTCTGTGAGCGTGAGAAAACACATCACCCACGCGGTCGAGAGGGTGAGAATGAGGAAAAGCTGTGCTGGACTAGCTCTGAGCGGACCAGCTCTGAGCAGCCTCACTGGACTTCCGTTCACAGCCGACAAGTTCTTACCAGTTCCGTTCTCACCCCACATCCCTCTTGGGCTCTTCTCTTTTTTTCTTTTTAATGGTATTTACTTAGAAACAAGCCTTCAGAATGTCAACAAAACAGCTGCAATTTTTTTTCTTTTGCAATTACAGAGTGGTATTCCGTTAACAGAACAATTTATCTTCGAATAAGCTGCATCAGAGACAACTGAATATAAAAAAAAATCAAAATTAAAAGAAAAACTACTGTTCCCATATGTAACTAATTTACGTTGTGCATCAACAAAAACCTGCTTTAGATTTCCATGTGGATTTACAGCCCCAGACTGGACCAGGAACAAATACAGGCTGAAAACACCACTGGACAGACACGTTTGGCAGTGTATACTGTACAGAAACGGTGAGATACGGCTTCAAAGCAAATCTCACACAGCCCTACGTTTCCTTTTTTTTCTCATTAAAAGGGGTGAGTTGTGTACATGGGTATTAAATGCTTTATAGATGAGAAAAAAACCTTAACTAGAACCAACTTATTTCATCGTTGTCTCATCCTCATCCTCCTCATTTCCCTCTTCCTTCTTTTTCATGCTCTAGTCAGCCTCCGGCACCCTGTTTTCTGTGGCGGGGGTTTTCCTTTCGTTCTGGAGGCAGCAATATCTGCCTCGTGTATTTTCTTCAGCTGGGCAGCCTTCTTTCCTCAGGGCTGCTCCACATTGCTCCCAGTTTCCTCGCGAATGGGTGCTCCAGGGGGCTCTCCTTTGATTTGGGGCGACTCTCAGAATGGAGCAAGGAGGCCGAAGGAGGCCTCTTGGGCGCGCTGGGGACCTTGAATTTCTTTTCGGCCTCCCGTTTGGGCGGGTGTAGGTTTTCTCTTGTGAGCCTTTGCCATGTCTTCATTGCCGCTTTTCTTTAGCAGACACAGTTCCTGCCTGGATCTCCGAGACTTCTCAGAGAACCCTGCGGAGTTGGCAGAAGCGTCCATCGGGACTTCTATGCTCGCTCCGGCAAGCTTGCACAAAGAAGGCGTGTGAGGACGTTTGCCGCTCAGCTGCCTAGGCTCTCCTTGCCCACGTTTAGTTGATTTTCCTCCGTGAGGCAGGGCTGCCCAGGGTCAGTCAGCTCTCTCATGGTCCCTCCTATCTTGGACTAGTAATGCCTTCCTGTTTACCATCTTCCTGGTGGAATGCCTTAGTTTGAAGACTCAGATTTCAAAGAAATTGTTTATCTTCTAATCTATCATTCCAGCCAATATCATGAAGGAAACTTTGTATGTACATTAGTTCAAAAAGTCACTGTGACATTATGAACAAAGCAATGCATGAGAAAAGTCTCTATTAAATCCAAACTCCAAACTGGATGTCTAAGTCATAGGCAGATTTTGAAGAGTGTATATGGGAACCCAACAGAGCTGTTCAGATGGGGTCAGCAGCAAAGGATTCTGGTACTGCCCACAAGGGCTGAAGGGATGGGGTCATTTCACATCTTTTTAATTTTGTTTCTGTTTCTTTTTTTTTTAATTTTGGGGGTTTTTTTGTTGTTTTAATTTTGTTGTTTTGCTTTTTTTTTTTTTTTGTATTTTTGAGACAGGTTTCCCAGTAGGTATGGAGCCTGTCCTGGTACTCACTCTGTAGACCAGGCTGGCCTTGAACTCATAGAGGTCCACTTGCCTCTGCCTCCAGAGTGCTGGGATTAAAGGCACCGTGCCACCACCGCCTGGCTGTGTTGCATTCTTTTATGTTGTATTTAACTCTGTGAAGGTGTGTTACTTTAACTGTCTAAAACACCGGATTGGTCTAATAATGAGCCAAACGACCAATGGCAAGGCGGGAGAAAGGGTAGGCGGGGCCGGCAGGCAGAGACTATAGGAGGAGAAATCTGGGGAGAGGGAGATTGCGGAGCAGGATAAGGAGGA
>NW_026067972.1:5371065-5392046 GCF_014885135.2 Alexandromys fortis
GGGGCCAGCCACTCAGTTACACAGCAAGTCATGGAGCAAGAAGTAAAAAATACAGAAACAGAGAAAGGAAAAAACCCAGAGGAAAAAAGTAGATGGGCTAATTTAAGAAAAGCTGGCTAGAAATATGAATAAGCCAAACTAAGACCATGTATCTGTAAGAAAGGATAAGGCTCTATGTGATTTATTGAGAGCTGGGTAGTAGTCCCCCAAAAGAGCAAAAGAATAAAAAAAAAAGTTTAGTTTTAATTGTGTGTTTGTGTGTGTGTGTGTGTGTTGGTACCTGCAGAGGCTTGAGGTCTCAGATCCCCCAGAGCTGGAGTTACAGATGTTTGTGAACCGCCTGGTGTGGTGCTGGGAAGTGAACTTGGGTCCTCTGCAAGTGTAGCAAGCACTCAACCCACTAAGCCATGTCTACAGATTTGTTTCTACTTATTTATTTATTGATGGAGGTGGGTCTTGACAAGTTCTTCATATGCTACCCTTGCTGGTCTAAAACTCACTATGTAGACCAGGTTGGCCTCAAACTCATTGAGGTCAGCCTGCCTCTTCTTCCTGAGTGCTGGGATTAAAGGCATGCACCACCTTGTCTGGCCTATTTTCTATTATTTTTAAATGGAATAAAAATACAACATATTATATGTTGACCCAAAACCATACAACAAATTTCCCTAACATCTTAGCTGCAATGTAAAGGAATGCCTTTACTTATGGACTACCATATGAAGATGGGGGTTCTATTTCTAGGAGATTCACGCCCTCTTCTGGCCAGCTCTGGAACTGCACACACAGGGTACACAGGCAAACACCTATGCACATACATTTAAAATTTTTTTTCAAGACAGGGTTTCTCTGTGTATCCCTGGCTGTCTTGGAATTTGGCCTGTAGACCAGGCTGGCCTCAAACTCAGAGATTTGCCTGCCTCTGCCTCCTGAGTGCTGGGATTAAAGGTGTGTGGCACACTAACAGGCTATTTTTTTTTTAAGTTCAAAAGTCTCCCAGACAGTATTTCTGTGCAAAGTGTGTGATCTTTCAAGGACATATTACTGAAAATGCAGGTGTCTGTAGTGTCCTGTCGAAGGAAACCTGAAGTCGAGTTGTTTTAGCAATGTCTTCATTAAATACTTCTCAGTTCCCCTCTTGTATTAAGAATGGTTTCAAAAAAAAAAAAAAAGAATGGTTTCAGCTGGGTACTGCAGTGTATGCCAATTAACCCAGGACCTGTGAGACTGGGGCAGAAAGGTTTCAAATTTGAGGTCAATTTGAACTACGTACTGAGACCCTGTCCCAAAAAGAAAAAAAAAATCAGTATGATAACTGGCTCTATTAAGAATTTTGTGTCGGGGCTGAGAACGATCTGATTAAAAGCACTGGCTGTTCCTGCAGAGGACCTGACAGATTCCCAGAACCCTCAGGTCAGCTACTAACACCTGTCACTCCAGCCCCAAGGGATCCAGTACTTCTGGCCTCCTCAGTGCCTGCATGCATGTGCATACACACACACACACACACACACACACACACACACACACTAAAAATTTAAAAACAGAATTTAAAGATTTTAAAAGGATTTCTGTCTCTTCTACAGAACAGTGAATATTAGTTTGTCTGTCATAAGCCACTGACAGGTGTGCCTGGCCCCCAGGCCACCTGAGAGGTATTTTAAGAGCACGCACGTGCGTGTCCTGCTCTCCTTGGCTGAGCCAGACAGTCTAGGGTGGGGCTCACTTGTCGATATTATCCCACGCATCACTGTGCTGTGTATTCATAGTTGAGGATCATTGCTCCAAGCGCTCATAAGCATGAAAACCTCCTGAAAATCATAATTACAAAATCCCCTAATCTCTGTTTCATCTGGCGACCAGGAGGCTCAGCCAAATTTAGTTCTAGTAAATCTCTTACTTCTGGCTTTCACTTTCCCTTCTTTCTCCAGGCTTCCAAGTCCCAAATCACTTGTGTCCAGTCACTGGGCCTTCCTCCAGCCCGACCAACTACTCCAAAACACAAACACGTGCCCGGTGCGCGCCCACGCCCACCTACGGGTACACAGACAGCTACATGGCTGCACTTGATACCCTCTCCCCTTCAGAAGCCGGATTGCGGTGAACATGCTCGACGGTGGTTAAAACTTAGACTGATTCGTTGCTCTAATCAGAAATATCAAACATTCCTATCCCCTCGCTTTCTGCAGTTAAAAACATACTTTACTTTGTAACACAATAACGTGGCCACGCTTGAGCCTGTCTATCAAGCCATTCAGATGTTTTGTGTTCTTCCCGTCAGTGCTGACAACGTGAGATGGAGTTGGACACCCTGTGAACTGTCTCTGTGCTCTAATGTGTGAGCTGCGCTTCACTAGAGGGGATAAGATAATCCGCTGTCATTTCTGTTTTGATCATATTCATTTTGGGCCGAGAATTTATTCTCCCTGCACCGTACCGCTATTTATGGGCTGCAGCCTCCCGCTTCTGCATTCCCCAGAGAACGCACCATTAAAACTCTTAATGTGACACCTCATATTTTAGTAGACTAGAAAATA
The DNA here is from genome assembly GCF_014885135.2 of Alexandromys fortis. NCBI lineage: Eukaryota > Metazoa > Chordata > Mammalia > Rodentia > Cricetidae > Alexandromys > Alexandromys fortis. Next base: position 5,373,603 of record NW_026067972.1, read on the forward strand.
GTTACAATTTTAATTTAAATTGAAATGACTATGTAATGGCTGGACAAATCAGCTTGAGCTCCCCAGAGCTCTTAATTGTGATTCTCCATTGTTTTGTATGCATAAATGTCTTTCCCGAGCTCGTTCTGAAATACTCTCTCATGTTTTTCAGCTGCTCTAGCTCATTCCAAACTCACTTATTTAATAATTTTCTATGGTGAACAACTTCATGATTAAGCTTTAATGTTAAATATAAATGGTTGGAATAATACGCTTTATCAGAGAATTTAGGGGGCACAGAAGATCCGACATTTAAGCGATGGTGAGCTGAAGAAGCGAGTGCATGAAGAGGAGACGGCATTCAGCCGAGAACAAAGCAGATTTTGATAGCTTAAATACGTGCATGTATCGGATATAAATGCTGACACAAATGTCTAGATTTCCTCGTGCAATGGGACGTGGCACTCGGTGACAGAGCAGCGGTGACTGTATCTGGTGTGACCTCATTTATGAATGAGGGATGCAAGGCTCAGAAAAGAGAAGTGATTTTTTTCCCCCAAATCAAATGACTTATTGGCCAAGATCAGGTTCAGAGAACCATCAGCAGCGAAGTAAAACAGAAAGAATTCTGCAGGACCGTCACACAGGTACTTCCCAGAGTCCTCTTGTGTTCCCCCCCCCCCCCCCCCCCCCCCCCCCCCCCCCCCCCGTGCTCAGGGGCCAGACCGAGCGGCAAGGCGCATGGTTGCCTCCCACGAAGCTGGGCTGTGCGGAGGCATTTCGTGCTATCTCATGCTAAGCTTCAAAACTAGAGCTGGTCTCCTTAGCTCGGTGGATAGTGCTTGCCCAGCATACACAAAACCCTGGGTTCAGTCCCCAGCACCACAGAAACTCAGTGTGGCGGGGCATGTGGTCAAACAAAGCACTCGGGTGACCGGAAAGGCTCAGAAGACCAAGGTCATCTCAGGCTACACGGTGAGTCGAGGCTAGCCTTAGATACACAAGACCCAGATCAAAAATTATTCAACAAAACCTGCAATACAAGAGATGAGACGTGATTTTTAATCTTGCCAGGCAGTGTGAAGTACATATACATAAGTACATATAAGAGTGCTCAGTACACATATGAAAGCTGGAGTGATACAGGCATGCTAATCCATGAAGCATCCCATGTTGAGGACCAGGAGAAAGATGCCTCCTAGAGAAAATTGGCAGAGTGCCTATCAAATATCAACTCAGCTCCTTTGAATCGTGTTGGAGGTTTGAGGCGATGGCTTATGGCTAAAGCCCTCACTGCACAGATGGAAAGACCTGATTCAGATCTCCACAGTGCACATAAAAAGTTGGGCAGGCACATCTCACTGCTCAGAAGCCAGAGAAGGAGATCCCACGGGTAAGCTGCCTCACTAGACTATCCGGAACTGGGGAGCCGTGGCGTCAACAAGAGACCTACCTGAATAAGTAGGGTGGAAGTGATCAAGGAGGACGTCTGATGACAATCGTGGCCATCCACATGCAAATGCACACACACACACACACACACACACACACGAACACACACATGCACACACAATTCCTATATTGTGTAAGGTATGCGTGAGATGCCACGGAACCCCTCAGCACGGCACACTTCCGTGGGAGGCTACGAGGAACTTTGCTGCTAAATCAAACCCAGGATAGAAAGGTGGATCAGTAGTGAAGGGCGCCGGCTGCTCTTCCAGAGGATCCAGGTGCTAGACTCAGAGATCCCACATGGCAGCTCACAGCTGTGTGTGACTCCAGTTCTAGGGGACCTGATGCCTTCTTCCGGCCGTGCAGGGGCCAGCATGTGGTGTACACATGCACACACAAGCAAAGCACCCACATACATGAAATGATATAAAAATCTTTTTAAAATGTTTTTTTTTTTATTAAAGAACCATAATTGCTGATGCTTGGGGTTCAGAGGAAACTTCCAGGGATTCATTCAGTCATCACTGGAAGTTTAAGCCTCCTGTCAAGAGTTCCAGGGGACCCACTCCTACCTAAGTACCCAGGACAGGGAGTTTGTCATTTTCAAGACAAGCATATATTTTTTTTTCCCTTCCAGAAGCTAAAGATAAAATCCTACTTCCAAACCGGCTCCTTACACCACACGTTTGATCCTCTTTGTACCCCATGGGTCCACCTGGGAAAGGTCAAATCCCTCTTCCACACTTGCTCAGATTTTGCTGGGTCACCTCCATCCCGTGCACCATCGCTCACGCCACACAGATCCAAGTCTCTGGATAGCCCACCCCACGTTCCCGAGTGTTACATTGCCAAGAGTGAAGTGCGTGGTCCGTGCACAAAGGGAATTTCTTTTCGTTTTCTTTTAAGTAGTTCATTTTTGCAAACATCAGGGAACAATTTCCTGAGAGGCAGTATGACTTATGGTGACAGAGGGACAAGGTTATCCGAAGCCCAGCACATCAGACCTTCCGGAAAACCCTTAAGTGAAGAATGCTTGTCTCCACGAAACCTTTGTCATTTAAAGGGGACAATGACTATCTGAAGCAGTCAAGGTCCCTGTTAAAACTGGAAGCAAGGGTGTCTCGTGTAAGGGGACCCTTTGGTCTTTAGCGACATCATTATCTGTGGGTTATTATCATTACCACAAATACTAATACAGTTTATTAAGCACTGGCAACGACCCAGGGCAAGTGAGTTTGAGTTCATATTAGATCCATTTTCATTATCTAAAGGAAAGAAGAGGATGAACAAAGGACTATAATGTGAAAATCTAAAGCAGGAAAAATGAAAAAAGGTTAATTAAAAAAAAAACAGTGTAAAGAGATAGGCGCCAACTGTTCGTCGTCAGAGCCATGATGGATGGTGCCTCTTGTCACCCTGGACTTGTCCCCTATGATTTCTTCCCACCTCGCTCTCTCTCTTAAAAACATTCTCAGATAAGGACATGGCAGGGTCAGGAGAGGGTGAGAAGGGAAATGGAGCTTCATGTGGAGGCCCTGTCCCTGAAATCCCGAGAAAGTTCCAACAGCCCCACACAATACCAAGTTTATCATTACGCAGATTTAAAATGTAAAAATAAAACCAGGATTTTAAACCCTGGTGGACAGCTCCTTCTCTAAATCCCTCCTCCTCAATAAACCTGATACCCAAAAAAGGAATTATTAAAGTAAATGTAGTAAAAAGTCAAAGACTGCAATTGTCAGACTAAATGTTTTACAGGGGTCTGGAGAGACAGTTCAACAGTTAAGGGCATACTACTCTTCCAGGGGATACAGTTTGGTTCCCAGCACCCACATCAGGTGGCTGACAACCACCTCTAACTCCAGCTCAAGGGATCTGAAGCCCCCTTGTGGCATCCTTAGGCACATACCCACACAAGGGCAAATATACATACATATAACTAAAAATAAGTCAATTGAGAAAATATTATTAAGTAGACACAGTAGTGTCTAGTTATAATCCCAACACTCAGGAGGCTGAGGCAAGAGGGTCTTGAGTTCAAGGCCAGGCTAGGCCACATAGCAGGACTCCCATTTCAGAGCCAAGCATGTTTGTCTTGAAGTGTCTGTCCTCCAGAGCTTCTCGGTAGGGGTGGGCTAGTCTCCCCTGACTATCAGGAGTAAAAAACACTCTGAGTTCTTGAGAACAACTAGAAAGCAAAACATCTCTAACAGAGAATCCTATCATTTATCCCACGATACAAAAGCCCTACAGTGACAACAGGAAGCTTAGCCCTGAAGTGAGACCTCAATAGGGAATTCCAGTCCACTGCCTCGGTTTCCCCAATTGCGTCTACAGGACGACTGTCTGAACTGATGTTATCTCTCTGTTCCTATGTGTTCCTTTGCTCACCATGGGGACATTGCTGCACTCAGGACTCTCAATGGACTAGGACCTGAACTGGCTGCTTCTGTGCTTCCCCGGTTGGTTTCTGCTTCGTTTGTAAGTCCCCATGTTGCCTTTAGTGTGCTCTCGGAGCTGGGTTATCCCAGTTGTCTCTGCTGGCTGTGCTGAGCACTGGCTCTGGTCGTCTTCTGCTGCTCCTCCCGATATGCTATTTATCCTTTTACTTTTGCTTGTCATACACTTAATATTAAATCCCCTAATTCAAAACTGAAAATGTCTATCATAGCTCATTCTCCATACTGTCCAGACAGATAACAAAGTGATTAGAGAAACACAATTAAAACCAATATAAAAATGGCATCTCATTGTGATTTTCTGTTTAATAAGTCAATAAAGATCTAGGTTAGCCTGAGCTAGAGTCAGAGGTGCCTCAAAACTCTCTCCTCACAATCCCCAAGTGAAGCCGGGTAGTGGTGGTGCACGCCTATAATCCCAATATTCAGGAGCAGAGGCAGTTCTTGAGTTCAATGCCAGCCTGGTCTACAGAGCAAGCTCCAGGACAGCCAGGGCTACACAGAGAAACCCTGTCTCAAACAAACAAATCAAAAATCCCCAAGTAATATACTACTAATGTACAAGGGCTTACAGTCTATGAATTGCTGCAGTTTTTGGTAAACTGAGGTTCACTTTCTTTTTTTTTTCTTTTTGGTTTTTTTGAGACAGAATTTCTTTGTGGCTTTGGAGCCTGTCCTGGAACTAGCTCTTGTAGACCAGGCTGGCCTCGAACTCACAGAGATCCGCCTGCCTCTGCCTCTGCCTCCCGAGTGCTGGGATTAAAGGCGTGTGCCACCACCACGCGGCCTGAGGTTCACTTTCTAGGCGATGCCATTCCCCACAGAGGAAGAAGAGAGAACACTGTCTTATGCTTTCCAAGAACAGACAAACTAAAACTTCTTTCATCAAAAATTACCATCAAGTTAGGAAACCCATAGACATAAAAAAGCTAAATAAACGAAAAATAGAATGAGGTGCTGGTAAGACAGCTCAGCAGCTTACAGTGCTATTGCTCTTGCGGACAACCCGAGGTGGATTCCCAGCACCCACATCAGGCAGATGACACCCACCTGTAACTCCAGCTCCGGGGAAACCCAGCGCCTCCGGCCTCCAAGGGCACCTGCATTCACAAGCACAAACCCACAAACATAAACACACATGTTTAAAATAAACTTTAAAACATCATTTAGAATGAGAAAAGCATTTGTCTATCACATGCTATCAAACATTCATGTATGCCACCTATGACTGTTGATACCAAACCTACGTCTATAATCTGTAAACAACACCTATGATTCACACAAAACCCCAGCTGAAACCAAAGGATCTGAGTAGCTGTTTCGTTTTTATATAGATGAGTAAGTGCCTGAAAAGATGTTCGTCTTTCATCATTAGGGAAGTACATGGTAAGACACACCTACTAAGATGGTTAAACTAACAAACATTAGGTGTTGCAGTGTGGAAAGCTCAGGACCCTCGTACGTCACTGCTGGGAATGTAACATGGTGTACAGTGTCTTTGAAAAGTTTGGTGGTGCCTCAAGATGACGGCAGTCAGCGTTTCACTGCGAGGTACACACACGAGAGCACTGAAAGCCACATTCACACAAACTTGCACACAAATGTTCACACTGACACTAAGATTTAAAGGTATTAATATCCAAACGCCTTTTATCAGCTGATAAGATGAATATACACGATATTCACGTCATGGAGTTATTTAGCTATAAATTAGAAGGAAGTCCTAATACAGGAATCATGATAAATCTTGAAAACATTTGGGAAATTAGATCCCAAAGGCAACATATGCGATTCCACTTTGTCCGAGTTAGCTTTGTTTTTGTAAAAACAGGTTTATTTATGTGTGCGCATATGTGTACGTGTGGGTGCCTGCTGCGAGGCCACTTGGAGGTGGAGTTACAGAGGCCTGCGAGCTGGCTGATGTGGATGCTGGGATCTGCACCCAAGTCCTGACTGAGCAAGTTCTCTTAAGCACTGAGCCATCTCTTTAGTCCTATTTTGTCCTGGATAGCTTTGCCAACCTGACACAGCCTAGAATCTAGTCTCGACTGAGCGACTGCCTAGATTGGAATGGTCTCTGGACATTTCTGTGCGGGATTGCCTTAATGGTGAATTGAGGGCCCACTGTGGGCACTTTTTCTTGGGCAGGTGGTTCTGGGCCATAGCAGGCTAGCTGGGGCTGAAGAGATGGATTTAGTGCACTTCACACTGTCCTTTCATAGTTCCTCATGCTGTGGGGACCCCAACCATAAAATTACTTCATTGCTACTTCACAACTGTAATTTGCTGTTATGAATCATAATGTAAATATCTAATATGTCTACGTGATCCCAAAGGAGATACGACCCACAAGTTGAGAGTCATTGGTTTAGTGGTTAAGGCACAAGCTGTTATTTCAGAAGACCCAAGATTAATTCCAGCACCCACACTGGGAGGCTCACAACTGCCCTTAAGCCCGCCTCTGAAGAATCCAATACCCTCTGACCTCCAAGAGTTCCCACGTTAACATCCACAAGCCCACACACATAGGAACAACCTGTTTTAATGTTTAAGACAGGTAAATACGGGTCTGCGAAGAGCCAGCAAGCAGTATTTCCCCCACGGTTTCTGCCTTTGAGTCCCTGCCCTGATTTCCCTCAGTGATGAATCGTGGCCTGGAAGTGTCAACCAATCCAAACCAACCCTTTCCTTCCTTAAGTTGCTTTTTGGTCATGGTATTTGTCAGAGCAACCAAGTGAAACTGGTGTAGAATTATATGAATTGTGTGGAATAGTCAATCTGTAAAGACAGAAAGCAAATGTGTCCATCAGGGCTATGGGGTGAGGGGATGGAGAGCGAGTCTTCCCAGAGACAGCTTGTCACGATCAAACTCTTACAAAATTAGATTGTGGTGAAGGACAATCTATCATAACTACCAACGAGCTTTATTTTGCCCCATTTTCATGTGTGTGTATGCACGTATACACAGGTGTGGGTGCATTTATGCACGTCCACGCAGAGCCAGAGGTTGGTGCCAGCAATCACCCTTCATCACTCTGCGACCAAATTCACTGAGCAAGGTCCCTCAACCAAATGCAGAGCTGGCAGCTTGCTCTGGGGAATCCCACCTCCACCTTCGGAGGCTGGAATTCCAGGTGGGCATATGCAAGGGTTCTAGAAATCCTACCTATGGTTCCCATACTTGGATGGCACAAGCTTTTACCTCAGAGCCACCCAGCCCTTATTTAATAAAAAAATTACACTTACTACATGGAGGAGAAGAGGGGGAAGGGGAGCATGCTACAGAAGTCAGAGGACAGTTTTCTACACCACGTAGGGTGGGGGCAGGCGTGGCAGCAAACACCTTTACCTGCTGAGTCTGTCACTGTCCCAAAAGGTGGAAGCGGTAAGATGTAACGTATACGTCAAGAAGGCTGTCACTAACAGTGTAAAACCCTGCAGCAGTTGGTTTTCCTTTCCCAGGCCACTCTCCCCAGTGGGGTACTCAAGTTCCTCAGGCCTTCCCTTACTCTCGGCTAAATCTCCAACCCATCTATTCGCTCTTAATAGTTGTCGTCACTTCCTTTCCCCTTTAAAATCTCTACTCAGCACCACCTGAAAGGCTTTGCCTTTGCACACGTTCTGTCAAGAACACCGCACTTCCCACTCTGTGTATCCCTGTTGGTCTGTCAAGAACACCGCATTTCCCACTCTGTGTATCCCTGTTGGTCTGTCAAGAACACCGCACTTCCCACTCTGTCTGTGTATCCCTGTTAGTTTGTCAAGAATAAACACTGTTTTTTCCAAGACATCATTTCTACCTTCAATCATGTGTCAATACTGAAAACATCTGGCTGGCCCTCACGGCAGATTCTGAACTCCCTGGTTTGCTAGGCAGCACCAGCTTCAGCTCCAGAAGCACGGGCCTGGAAGCCCTCAGTGAATGTTTATTGAATAAATGAATGACAAAACACTCCCTCACTACTGACCAGAAACAGTGCTATTTTTCCTCCAACTAGTTTAATTGGTAAAATCCATACAAATGTAACTTGAGTTCTGGCCTTTAGAGACCAATAAAATGAAATAAAAATACAAATTTGGGGCCAATGTTGAGTCTTAGGGAGATTACCATAAAGTAACATTTCATGGGGCCTGCAGTTTGGATACTTATCATTGTTGACTGGACATACTTACTGAAGTCAATACGCTTTTATACCACATATTAAATGTGTTGTTTAACTCTGGTAACCACAGCTGTGACTTAGTTAACGATCTCAATAAATCCTACTTAAATCAGAGACAGGAAAAAATTATGCAAATGAATTCTTATCTGTTTTTCTGCCCAAGGCATATTTGATAACAGATAAAACACACTCCAAATAGTCTCTACTTAACAGTCAGCAAGCCATTTGAGGTTTTATTCCAATCAAAATTAGATACAAAGAGAAGACTGGTATATTCACAAATGGTTTTAGTGCAGAAAGAAATTGTACATCAGAATGAGTCACAGGAAGAGCTGGCATCCCCATGGAAGTGAACAGAGAACAATCAAGTTACAAACACACCAAGTCACATGATTTAGAAAGAGTAATAAAGAATGACAGAAGGGTTGGCTGCCTCAAATTCAGTCATAAAATAACATTTTTTGTTGAAAAGGCAAAAAGGTCTTGGTCTTGAAGACAGCTATTTAGAAACGAGCTTGCGGTTCCAACCAGTCATAGGGTCTCTCGTGCACAACATGCCATCCTCGCTCATCCAGGCAGGATGAAAGGCATCCATTATTTACATCTTGCAGCTAGACAGGATATCTTCCACCAATCTCTTGTAAACCCAAGCATCACCCTTAAGCCGATGCCTCCTGATGCCCACCACGTCCGGTTTCTGGAGCTGGCACACTTCTAATTCAAACTGCATTGTCACTTTGCCAAAATCAGACTGTGTTTGACACTTTAGTGTGTAACTGAAAAACATTAAAATAGCAGGTAGTCAGCGAGCCATAGTGTTCTGGATAATGCAAGAGTTTTCTAGACTTCAAAGAGCTGGCGGGAAGTGAGCCATTATTTCACTGGAAGCAATAAATTCTCCATACAGTTTCCAACTGGCCTAGCTATGCTGTGGGGATGAGGTGTGACCGTGTTTTCTCAGATGAGCGATGATCCGAAGAGTAAGGTGTGAAAACTTGACCAGCATTCTCCCTCAACCACAGAAAAGTCCTTCTTAAATAGTTGTACAGAACAGGCATACCTGGGAAACCTGGCATGTTTTTATATGGCCTTTTTCAATAGGAATGTGAGGTCATTTCCACAATATTCCCAACAAAGGAAAACAAGGGAGATTTAGAACATTCTTACCTCTGAAGCTTGTGACTTTTACTTAAATAAAGCTGAAGCAACCCTCTAGAAAGAGATCTGCCTCACCCAGGTGGTGGAGGCACGTGCTTTTAATTCCAGCACTCAGGAGGCAGAGGCAGGCAGATCTATGAGTTCAAGGCCAGCCTAGCCTACAGAGTTAGTTCCAGGACAGGCTCCTAAGCTACAGAGAAACCCTGTCTCAAAAGGGGAAAAAAAAAATCTGCCTTGAAGACTTTTCTTATACAAGTTTAGAAACTATGACTGCTAGCTGTAACACTTTCCAGTAAAAATAAGAGCAGGAAAACAGTGTGCCACTGTACTGGAAGCATAGGGCATATGTCGTCAAAGCTGCCAGGTTCCCTTCCCTGGCAACACAAAATAGGGCTTTGACTATAAAAGAGACATGGACTGAATTCATATAAACATAATTAATTACTTTACATTTTAGAGCTATGTCTTACTGATCTTCAATAAATAGGAACACAAACACTCGGGTTTCTTTTAAATTTAAGTTCTCTAAATATTTAAGCATTTATGTACTTACTATATTTAGGCACTGTTCCTCAGAAGTATGACAATTTGGGGGATTTCTGAGACAGAGTTTTGCAGTCCTGGGTTCCCAGGACTTGGGAGCTACAGGAGATTCTCTCAAAAATAAACAAACAAAACAAACAACAAACAAAAAAGATAGTATCTTTCCATATAGCCCAGAGGAGCCTGGAACTTTCTATATCCTTTAGGCTAGCCTCAAATTCATAGTCCATGTACCACCAGGCAAAACTAAAATTGTTTTTATTATTATGAAACTTCACAAACATTCTTTGTCTTACTCAGTTACACCGAGTTTGAGAAAACGGTAAAATATCTTAGAAATAAGCAGCCAGAATCAGAAATGTCAAAAGGAACATCCTAGGTACAGGTCTACAGGAAGGGAAAGAATAGTTTAGCTCTGTAAAGACAAATCCATCCTCCTGGAAGACTAAGAACCGTAACAGCACTGAGAGGCTGAACACTGTTTTTTGCTTCCTCACAAGGTAAAAGCAACCAGATAGTAACAGATCAGAGCGGGCTGGACCATTCTAGTTGCTCTGGATGTCAGGTCAAAGCACCGGTTGGATTTCAGCTAATGGTCTGCTGCTGAACCACATGCCAAAGGAGAGATCAGCACAGCCTGTGAGAGTCAGCCAGAGCTTCTGGGACCAGAGAAACAGCACCACACACAAGCAGCACTAAGCAGGAGTTAGACAAACATGTTCTAATGAGGCTGAACGAAAAATGCAAGAGCTCACACAGGTGACCTATCTACAGAATATATACGACGATACATTCACAAAGGATTGTCTTTAAAATATTGCTCAGGCATGGCCACGGTGGCACAAGCCTGTAATCCCAGTGTTTCAGAGGTGGAGGCAGGAAAATCACAAGTTCAAATCCACCCTGGACTAGTCAATTGCATTCCAGATCAGCCCGAGATAACCTAGAACTTAGGGTGCAAAGTAGGAGAATTGAAAGTGGAGAACAGCCTGGACTACAGTACAAGGTCCTGTCTCAAAAAAGTAAACAAACAAAAAAATCAAATTCTATATAGATTATCCTGTGTTGAAATAAGGGCGGCGGGGCTGCGTCCCCAACACCCCGGCCGCTTGGCTAGCTTATGCCCGAAATAACAACACACAAACTGTATCCATTGAAAGAACTGCTTGGCCCATGAACTCTAGCTCTTACAGGCTAATTCTAGAACCTGGATTAGCCCATTTCTAATGATGTGTGTAAGCACCCCAAGGTGCGCTTACCGGGAAGATTCTAGCCTACATCCATCCGGGGTTGGAGGAGCTTCATTGAGTGCATCTGCCTGGGAGAGCTGAGCATGGCGTCTCTGCTCCAGAGAGCAGATCTCTCGAGTCTCTCCGGAAGCAGAGCAGAGTCTTACCTCACTTCCTCTTCCGCCCAGCATCCTATTCTGTTTATTCAGCCCACCTATCTTTTAACCTATCAGGGCCAGCAGTTTCTTTATTACTCAGCCAATGAAATCAACAGATTGATATATGACACTCCCACATCAATCCTGTCTGCATGCTTTTGGTAAATTTAATAAACAGTACACACAGCTGTATAATAAAGGAATTTTAGAAGCTGGTGTGATAGCATGCTTGTAATCTAGTGCTTGGGAGACTGAAGCCACCCAGATCAGAAGATTCATAGTAAGGCTGTTTCAAATAAATGAATAGGGTTGAAGAGATGGCTCAGTGGTTAGGGCTGCTCTTTCAGAAGACCCCAGTCCAATTCTCAACATCCACACCGCAGCTTACAATGATATATATATAACTCTAGTTCCAGGGGATCTGATGCCCTCTTCTGGCTTCTGCAGATACCAGGCATGCATGTGATTCACATATATACATGCAGGCAAAACATCAATGCACATAAAATAAAAACTAAAATCAAAATAAATAAGTCATTTAAAAGACATAGTTGGTGGAACTCTTAGAAGTAGGAACAATTTGCATGCTCAGAAGAGACCTGGCTACTCAGACCATGAGATTCCACCACGGAGCTTCTAGCAGTTCACCCAGCAGGGACATTCAGCGGAATTAACTCCTTAACCCACTGAAAACTAACTCCAAAAGATAGCTGGTCAAAGAGAAGCATTCTACAAACTTCCATTTGTCCAATGTGTCTCAATGATTAAGATTACAACTGGAAAATGCTATAACAAAGCAGAAAATTAAAGGACCTAGAGGATTGTCCTAAAATAAATGGAAGCCCAGAGTTCCCAATTCTGAGATGAAGCCTAATCTTGAAAGTGGGGACCATGAGTGCTTTCAGCTTAAAAGGAAATCAACTGCGCACAGTGGCGCTAGCCCCGCAGCTCTGGAGAGGGACGCAGTGGGAGGGAGTGAACAGCAATGGCAGCAGTGAACGACTCACCCTTTCTGTACGAAGTCCACGTGCTTCTTGGGGAGCACAGCCATTATTTCATTCAGGAGCTGGTCAGGGTTCAGCAGTTTGGTTGTCGTCACGTTATAGTGCAGCTGAGAGAGGAGAAGAGGGGTGGAGTCAACCACGCTGACACAAAAGCCCAATGCTAACTCCTTTTCAAATGGGAACTCTTCAAGAAAACGCTGGAAGAACAGACTACCGAGCCAGCTGCTTTACCACAGCAGTGGGGACTCAGGGGAAGATGTCTTCATCAGAAACTATTATATTATTCCCATTTAAAAAAAAATGTACCAGGCATGGTGATGCAAGCCTTTAATAATAGGGGGCAGAGACAGGCAGATCTATTTGAGTTCAAGGCCAGCCTGATCTAAAAAGCAAGTTCCAGGACAGTCAAGACTACATAGAGAAACACTGTGTCGAAAAAAAAAAAAAGTGTGTGTATAGATACGACGTGTGTGGGGAGCACGAGTGAGCCACTGTGTGTGAGGTCAGAGCAGGACTGCATGAAGCTGCTTCTCTTCTTTCCCCTTTATGTGAGGTCAGGGATTGGACACCTTTACCCACTGAGCCATCTCATCAGCCTCATGTCAATTTTATATGCACATTTTCCTTTCTTACCAATTTTTTAAAATTTATTTATTTATTTATTAAAGATTTCTGTCTCTTCCCCACCGCCGCCTCCCCTTTCCCTCCCCCTCCCCCAGTCAAGTCCCCTCCCTCGTCAGCCCAAAGAGCAATCAGGGTTCCCTGCCCTGTGGGAAGTCCAAGGACCACCCACCTCCATCCAGGTCTAGTAAGGTGAGCATCCAAACTGCCTAGGCTCCCACAAAGCCAATACGTGCAGTGGGATCCAAAACCCATTGCCATTGTTCTTGAGGTCTCAGTAGTCCTCATTGTCCGCTATGTTCAGCAAGACCGGTTTTAACCCAGGCTTTTTCAGACCCAGGCCAGCTGGCCTTGGTGAGTTCCCAATAGAACATCCCCATTGTCTCAGTGTGTGGGTGCACCCCTCGCGGTCCTGAGTTCCTTGCTCGTGCTCTCTCTCCTTCTGCTCCTGATTTGGACCTTGAGATTTCAGTCCGGTGCTCCAATGTGGGTCTCTGTCTCTGTCTCCTTTCATCGCCTGATGAAGGTTAATATTCAGGAGGATGCCTATATGTTTTTCTTTGGGTTCTCCTTCTTATTTAGCTTCTCTAAGAACCCGAATTATAGGCTCAATGTCCTTTATTTATGGCTAGAAACCAAATATGAGTGAGTACATCCCATGTTCCTCTTTTTGGGTCTGGCTTACCTCACTCAGGATAGTGTTTTCTATTTCCATCCATTTGCCTGCAAACTTCAAGAAGTCCTTGTTTTTTACTGCTGAGTAGTACTCTAATATGTATATATTCCATACTTTCTTCATCCATTCTTCAATTGAAGGGCATCTAGGTTGTTTCCAGGTTCTGGCTATTACAAACAATGCTGCTATGAACATAGTAGAGCATATACTTTTGTTGTATGATAAGGCCTCTCTTGGGTATATTCCCAAGAGTGGTATTGCTGGGTCCATGGGTAGGTTGATCCCGAATTTCCTGAGAAACCTCCACACTGCTTTCCAGAGTGGTTGCACAAGTTTGCATTCCCACCAGCAATGGATGAGTGTACCCCTTTCTCCACAACCTCTCCAGCAAAGGCTATCATTGGTGTTTTTGATTTTAGCCATTCTGACAGGTGTAAGATGGTATCTTAAAGTTGTCTTGATTTGCATTTCCCTGATCGCTAAGGAAGTTGAGCATGACCTTAGGTGTCTTTTGGCCATTTGAACTTCTTCTGTTGAGAGATCTCTGTTCAGCTCAGTGCCCCATTTTATAATTGGGTTGATTAGCCTTTTACAGTCTAGTTTCTTAAGTTCTTTATATATTTTGGAGATCAGACCTTTGTCAGTTGCGGGGTTGGTGAAGATCTTCTCCCAGTCAGTGGGTTGCCTTTCTGTCTTAGCGACAGTGTCCTTTGCTTTACAGAAGCTTCTCAGTCTCAGGAGGTCCCATTTATTCAATGAGGCCCTTACTGTCTGTGCTGCTGATGTTATACGTAGGAAGCGGTCTCCTGTGCCCACTTGTTGTAGTGTAGTTCCCACTTTCTCTCCTATCAGGTTCAGTGTGTTCAGACTGATATTGAGGTCTTTAATCCACTTGGACTTGAGTTTTGTGCATGGTGACAGACATGGATCTATTTTCATTTTTGTACAGATTGAAATCCAGTTTTGCCAGCACAATTTGTTGAAGATGCTCTCTTTTTTCCATTGTATAGTTTTAGCTCCTTTATCGAAAATCAGGTGCTCATAGGTTTGTGGATTAAAGTCAGGGTCTTCTATACGGTTCCATTGGTCGACTTCTCTGTTTTTATGCCAATACCAAGCTGTTTTTAATACTGTAGCTCTGTAATAGAGTTTGAAGTCAGGGATGGTAATGCCTCCAGACGTTCCTTTATTGTATAAGATTGTTTTGGCTATCCTGGGTTTTTTATTTTTCCATATAAAGTTGATTATTGTCTTCTCCAGATCTGTGAAGAATTTTGATGGGATTTTGATGGGGATTGCATTGAATCTATATATTGCTTTTGGAAGAATTGCCATTTTTACTATGTTGATCCTCCCAATCCAAGAGCAAGGGAGATCCTTCCATTTTCTGGTGTCTTCTTCTATTTCGTTCTTCAAAGTCTTAAAGTTCTTGTCATATAGATCTTTCACTTCCTTGGTCAGGGTTACCCCAAGATATTTTATGCTCTTTGTGGCTATCATGAAAGGTGATGCTTCTCTGATTTCCCTCTCTGTTTCCTTATCCTTACTGTATAGGAAGGCAACTGATTTTTTCGAGTTGATCTTGTATCCTGCCACATTACTGAAGGTGTTTATCAGCTGTAGGAGTTCTTTGGTAGAGTTTTTGGGGTCGCTTATGTATACTATCATATCATCTGCAAATAACGAAAGCTTAACTTCTTCCTTTCCAATACGAATCCCTTTGATCCCCTTATGTTGTCTTATTGCTATTGCTAGAACTTCAAGCACTATATTGAAGAGGTATGGAGAGAGTGGACATCCTTGTCTTGTTCCTGATTTTAGTGGGATGGCTTTGAGTTTTTCTCCGTTTAATTTAATGTTAGCTGTCGGTTTGCTGTAAATAGCTTTTATTATATTTAGGTATGACCCTTGTATCCCTAGTCTCTCCAATACCTTTATCATAAAGGGGTGTTGGATTTTGTCGAATGCTTTTTCAGCATCTAATGAAATGATCATATGGTTTTTTTCTTTCATTTTATTTATATGGTGGATTACATTGATAGATTTGCGTATGTTGAACCAGCCCTGCATCTCTGGGATGAAGCCTACTTGATCATAATGGATAATTTTTCTAATGTGTTCTTGAATTCGGTTTGCCAGTATTTTATTAAGAATTTTTGCGTCGATATTCATGAGTGAGATAGGCCTGTAGTTCTCTTTCTTGGTTGGGTCTTTGTGTGGTTTTGGTATCAGGGTAACTGTAGCTTCATAAAAGGAATTTGGCAATGACTTTTCTGTTTCTATACTGTGAAATACATTAAGGAGAATAGGTATTAGCTCTTCTTGGAAGTTCTGGTAGAATTCTGCATTGAAACCATCTGGTCCTGGGCTTTTTTTAGAGGGCAGATTTTTGATAACTGCTTCAAGTTCTTCGCGACTAACAGGTCTATTTAGATCTTTCACCTGGTCTTGGTTTAGCTTTGGTATATGGTACTTATCTAAAAAGATGTCCATTTCTTTTGTATTTTCCAGTTTTGTGGCATACAGGCTCCTGTAGTAAGATCTAATGATTCTCTGAATTTCCTCTGTGTCTGTGGTTATGTCCCCCTTTTCATTTCTGATCTTATTTATTTGCGTGTTCTCCCTCTGTTGTTTAATTAGTTTGGATAGGGGTTTGTCTATCTTGTTGATTTTCTCCAAGAACCAACTTTTTGTTTCATTGATTCTTTGGACTGTTTTCTGTGTTTCTATTTTGTTGATTTCTGCCCTCAGTTTGATTATTTCCAGTCTTCTACTCCTTCTGGGCACATCTGCTTCTTTTTTTTCTAAAGCTTTCAGGTGTGCTGTTAAGTCCCCAATGTATGCTTTCTCCGTTTTCTTTAAGTGGGCACTTAGTGCTATGAACTTTCCTCTTAGCACTGCTTTCATCGTGTCCCATAGGTTTGAGTATGTTGTCTCTTTATTTTCATTAAATTCAAGGAAGACTTTAATTTCCTTCTTAATTTCTTCCTTCACCCAGGTGTGGTTCAGTAGTTGATTGTTCAGTTTCCATGAGTTTGTCGGCTTTCTGGGGGCAGCATTGTTGTTGCCTTCTAACTTTAATCCGTGGTGATCTGATAAGACACAGGTGGACACTGATATTCTTTTGTATCTGTGGAGGCTTCCTTTGTTTCCGAGTATATGGTCAATTTTTGAGAAGGTTCCATGAGCTGCAGAGAAGAAGGTATATTCTTTCCTATTTGGGTGGAGTGTTCTATAGATGTCTGTTAAGTCCATTTGTTTCATTACCTCCAGCAATTCTCTTAATTCTCTATTAGGCTTCTGTCTGATTGACCTCTTTGATTTAATTGTAGTGGGGCGATCTGCTCTCGGTGTTGTGCGCTGGTCCCTGCCACCTGTGTCTTCTGCCGCCACGCCAGTATCTGCCGGTCCCTGCCGTCTGCGTCTGCTCGCTCCGTCTGCAGGTGCCTTCGTCTGCTCGCTCCGTGCGTCTGCTCGCTCTGTCTCTTTCTTACCAATTTTTAAGTTGCATTTCAGTGTGTGTGTGTGTGTGTTTGTACATGTGCATGTGTACACACAGTTCTGGCTTTAGAGTCAACGATACAGGAAAGGCATTGTGGAATCTCTCTCCATGGCCAAGGAAAGCTGCTGAGGTCAGGCATGTCAGGGGTGTCCCTACATGGAGGTCCAGAGAGGCCAATGTGTGAAGCTGTGCAGGTGAAGCCTAGCTTGCGTTATAGATCCCAAGATGCTGGAGATGCCAGAGTGGTGGGATGCCTGCCCAGGAGAGCTGCTAACAGGGAGTGTGCTGAAGCTAGCAAGGCTAGAAGCGACTGAGTTCTAAGAGCGCTCTGACATCAGACGTGAAGATGCAGAATTTGGAGTTTGCCTTGCTAGTTTTGGTCTTTGTGTAAAATTTCCTCACTATGTTCCCTTTCCTCCATACAATGAATGGTACATTCTGTGCCACTGTATATTGGAAGTATGTGATCTGCTTTTTATTTTGACTTTACATGGGGTAACAGTTAAGAGATTGCATGAGTCTCAGAAGAGGCTTTGAACTTTGGACTTTTAAACAATGTTGAGACTGTGACAGACCATGGAAACTGTTGAATATGGACTAAAGACATTTTCTCATTATGACATGGCTACAAGCCTCTGGGGGTCTGAAAAAGAATGGGCCCTCAGAGGCTCTTACATGTGAATGTTTAGTCACCAGGGAGTGGAACTATTTGAAAAGATTATAAGGATTAGGAGGAGGTGTAGCCTTGATAGAGAAGGTGTGTCACTAAAAATAGTCCTTGAGATTTCAAAAGCCCGAGCCAGGCCCAGCAGCTCTTTTTCCCTGGGCCTGCAGATCAGGATGTACCTCACAGCTACTGCTCCAGCATCTGCTTGCTATGCCTGCCGCCATGCTCCTCACCAAGATGATAATAGACTAAACCTCTGAAACTGTAAGCCAGCCCCCAGTTAAACACTTCCTTTTATAGGAGGTGCCTTGGTCATGGTGTCTCTTCACAGCATTAAAACAGTGACTGAGACACTGCTAACAGCTTGTTTCTTTTCCTTTCCCCACCAAGTATATTGTCTACACCAATAGATTACACTCTTTAAAAGTGTAACGGGGTTATTAAGCAAGATGCAAACCTCTTAGCCAGACCCTTAACGACCTTCCAGCCCGTTTTCCCAAGCTGTCACTCCCCTGTAAAACTTTAAGACAATCCTGAAGCCATTTTTGACAATTCTGAATCCTCTCAGCCTGTGCCATAGTGCTTCCCCTCCTCCCCTGGGAACCAAGGACCTAACAGCTACACTAGCACGTACTCAGTTCCTGAACAATTACCCATATACGTATGTTTTGGTTCGGTCCCCTGGGAAACGGGGTCAAAATGACCTCTTACCTCATCTGATCTGGCAACAGCTCTCCAGTCAATTATTGGTAATAGCCCTTTCGAATAAGCCAATCAGAATAGTCAAAGAACAACCCCCCTTGCTTCTGTGGGCCCTTTAAAAGTAGACTGTA
>NW_026067972.1:5399046-5430930 GCF_014885135.2 Alexandromys fortis
CTATCTCTATGTTGTACCGTGATCGATATCTGTGGTTCTGAATTATATGAAATATATGTTCTCTGAAGAGGGTGACTAAATCACCTCTGCATTCTTTGAAAAAACTTATTTTTAGTTTTTTTTTTGTTTGTTTGTTTGTTTTTTCGAGACAGGGTTTCTCTGTGGTTTTGGAGCCTGTCCTGGAACTAGCTCTGTAGACCAGGCTGGTCTCGAACTCACAGAGATCCGCCTGCCTCTGCCTCCCAAGTGCTGGGATTAAAGGCGTGCACCACCATCGCCCGGCTTTTTTTTTTTTTTTTGGATTTTGTATTTTTAGGTTTTTATGTGTATGACTGCTTTGCCTGCATGTCTATACACATGTGCGCCTAGTGTCTACAGAGGCCACAAGAGGGCAATCTATCTTCTGAAACTGGAATTATGGATGTTTGTGAACCACCATATGGGTGCTGGGAACTGAACAAGACCTCTACAAGACAACAAACGCTCTTAACCACTGTGCCTCTCCAAGCCACCTCTGCATTCCTAAAGCCCACCAAATAAGAACATGCATGTATTAACTATTCAAAAATGTGTATAAATGAATAGGTAATTTAAAATAGATAATTTTAAAAAAAACAGTAAATTTATTAGATACACTTCTCTTTATTTTCTCCTATCCATCTAGATATCTATCTATCCATCTAGGTTTTTCTTTTTTTCATTTTATTTTATTTATTTTTTTTTTTTCTGAGAAAAATTTTATTGGCCTTTTGGATAAAATTTATTTGCCAGGAAGGATGATCCCATCGTACTTCTGCTGGAACCAGCGCATGGCTTCCTCTTTGCTGATTCTGTGTTTGGCCCCAATGCAGCCTGTCCTGCGCTTCTTGTCTGCGATGCTGAAACCTGGCCTGCCCAGCACCACATAGAAGTCTAGGCCATAGATCCCAATGCTTGGGTCATATTTGATGCCCAGGTCAATGTGTTCTTGAATCCCAAAGCCGAAGTTCCCAGTATCTGAGAAGTTATTTTTCCACAACTCATACTCCCGCACCTTCAGGCCTTTCTCCAGAATCTCTTCTGCCTTGGCTCCACGGACAGTAAAATGAACAGCAATCTTTTCATTTCTCCTGATGCCGAAGGACCTCACGGTGTACCTAGCTTTGGAAAAGACAGGTGTCTGGCCTGTGAGCTGCTCCAACACCTTGGCTGCCTGGGTCAGTCTGTCCCCGCTCTCCCCAACACAGATATTGAGGCAGAGCTTGCGGATGCAAAGTTCCCGCATGGGGTTCTCCTCTTCACCTTGATCTTGCGACATGATGGAGAACAGGAAGAGAGAGCAGGACTTCCGGCCCCGTCTTTCATTTTACTTTTGAAGATTTATTTATTCATTATGTATACAGTATTCTGTCTGCATGTATGCTGGCAAGCCAGAAGAGGGCACCAGATCTCATTACAGATGGTTGGGAGCCACCATGTGGTTGCTGGGTCTAGAACTCAGTACCTCTGGAACAGCAGCCAGTGCTTTTAAGCCATCTCTCCAGCCCCGCATCTAGGTTTTTCAAAACATAGTTTCTCTGTGTAGCCCTGGCTGAGACCAGGCTGGTCTCAAACTCAGAGATCCACCTGCCTCTGCCTCCTGAGTGCTGGGACTAAAGGTGTGCACCACCACTGCCCAGCAATACATTTCTTCTTCTTTTTAAAAATCAAAAGGATGAACTGGCAAGATGGCTCAGTAGGTAAAAGCTCCTGACATACAAACCTGACATCCTGTGTTAATCCCTGGATCCCACACCGGATGAATGAGTAGCGACACACACACACACACACACACACACACACACACACACACGCACGCACGCACGCACGCAAAGGGAAAGAGAGAAAGAATGGATCAGTGCAACCAGGTAAGGGGGTGGTAGTTGCACATGCTTATAACCCCAGTATTTAGGAGCCTGAGGAAAGAAAACTGCCCTGGTTTAAGACTAGCCTGGGTTAGAGACCCTGCCAGAGAGCTTGAGGATAAAGAGACATCTAGTTAAGAGTCAGCTTCTGAACTTTTAATAGACTCTGGACCACTTACTTACCTTGCGCCTTCTTGGACCATCTTTAGCAGAGCCCCTCTTCTTGCTCCTAGTAAGTACAGTAAGAACCTTATCCAGTCCTCTCTCAAGGCTTCCAAACACAGTGGCTCCTTTCCTTTTAGGGGTATCCTCCATATGTGCCTGGTTGAGGTCCACGTCCATTGAGCGGCACCTTAAAAACAAACGGAGCACTAGTGCCACTGTCCTACTGCCCTCGCGGCTCCTGAGCCTGTCCCTCTACAAGCCCAAGGGCTGGCTGCAATAGAGACAGAGCCAGAGCACCTCAGTCCTCTCTGGGAGGGGAATAAAGCCATCTCCCACCAAACTACTTACCCTTTCATTTCTGTTTATTTATTTGGGAGATAGCAGGGATTGAACCTAGGTCCTTATTTATACTGGAAAAGCATTCTACAATAAGCTCTATCCACACCCTTCTTTTTACCTGTTATTTATGTGACAGGTTCTTCATTAAGTTACCCAGGCTGGCCTTGAACTTGCAATCCTTCTACCTCAGTCTCCCAAGTAGCTGGGATTCCAAGTCTATGCCAAGGCTCAGCTCTTTCACTTTTTTATTCAACTCAAACATAGAAACATGTGAATTATCAGTGCAATGAACATTCACCTGTCCTCCTAGGGTCAACCACTACTAATATTTAGCCAATGGCTTTCTCTGTGTATACAGACAATACACAGATTCAGTCCCTGTGCACCCCTGCCCAGCCTCCTGAAGGTATAATACTTTACTCTGAAACACTTCTGTGTACACCTCCAATGAGTGAGACTATCTTC
The DNA here is from genome assembly GCF_014885135.2 of Alexandromys fortis. NCBI lineage: Eukaryota > Metazoa > Chordata > Mammalia > Rodentia > Cricetidae > Alexandromys > Alexandromys fortis. Next base: position 5,401,899 of record NW_026067972.1, read on the forward strand.
TTACCCAACCATAATATCAAAGACATTAAAAATAAAAAGATAATAACTGCAGCATATCTAATAGTTTATATTGTACTTCTCCAAATAAATCGTGCATCTAAAAACAACTGAAATGCAATAAAGGCTCACTTATGCCTTGGGGTTTCTCACCTAAGAGAAGTGAGCTGGTTTTCTCTGTAAGCCGAATTACTGTACTTCCCATCCCGGGGAGTGCGACTGTTAGTGCACACCTACCCTCTACCAGCAGAGCTGGGGAAGGAAGGCATGGCCATAGGCAGGGGGTCTGTCTTCCAGCTTGTGGTGCTTTAACTTAAGGTGCCAGTCCCACAGCTTATCGGCTTCATTACCCCGCCCCAAGAAGGAGCAACGGTAGCAATGACCGTGCTCAGCCACAGCCTGTCCTTTAGCAACAGGGGTCCAGCTCCAGCAGCGTCTGTCTCCACTCCCTGTCGGGACTTCCTCATGGGTGAAGAGTAGTCCCATGACCTACACTAAAAATTGAAAAGCAATACTTACCGCCTCTCAGGGCTAATGACACCCGTTGTGTCTGCCCCTGCGGAATTCCCTGGTGTTCTGACTGGGGCTTCTCTCAGGCACTGGTTTTTAGCTATTAAAAAAAAAAATAACAAACACAAACCATGTGTAGCTGACAACACCTCAATCAATAATACATACATCACTTTCCTCATTGACTCCACAATATTGGCACCACTTGGCAAGTAAAATTGCAGGCTCCAATTACGTAAGGAAAATGCTTCCAGATGACCGATGTTAAGAAGAAAATCACCTTGTGCTGTAAAGCACACCTTTAATCTCAGTGCTCAGGAGGTGGATGCTCCACAGCTCAAGGCCAGCCTAAGGTGTATAACACCCTGTCTCCAAACAAAACACCCTCAAAACAATAAATCATTTTGCCTTACATGTAAAGATTTAAAACAGGACATAAACCTCACTGTGAAGTGAAGCATACTGAAAAGTGTTAATTCAATTCACAATCCCATTTAATTCCTATTAGGTAAAGAAATTCATTCCCTTCTAAGTTTGAAAAAAAATTAACATGAGTTTTGTTAATGTGACTCTATCTTTATTCCAGAATTTTGTGCTTTACCCTAAACAGGGTAGGCATTGGCAGATCTGGTTACCACTAACTGAGCGGCCTTTTGATTTTATGTCTAAAGGTTCTATCGGCTGGGGAAGGCAGCAGAGTGGGAGAGCACTTGCCTAGCACATCTTCGCTTACAGCACAAAGCCTGCAGGAAACATGACGGAGCTCTGCTGCATACATGAACCGCTTGTCTCAGGGAGACCTGATCCTAGCAAAGTGGCCTTAACACTGGCACAGCAGAACGTGTCCAGATGAGACAGCAGCCAACCATGTGTCCTGAAAGGCCAGTCTAAATAACTGGTGGAGGAAGCCAAGGGAAAGAAGTGTCGTGTGAAGGCTGGGAGGGAGTTACAGACCCCTTGCCTTCTGGACTCTGGCGGTCCTACTGCAGGCAGGACAGCCAGGTTACCAAGAAAGAACCAGATGGTGAGAAGAGCCCAGCAGAAACTCCAGCCTGAGTCATCCTCAGTGGAGTGAAGAGGCTAAGGCTGCACACACAACCTCAGCACAGCACTCCACTCCTGGAGACACGACAAGCTCTACGTTGCTATCCTGTGATGCTGTGATTCAATCACAGATGGGAGAGAGGGGCTGAAGAGATGGCTGAGCAGCTCAGGGTGCTTGTTGTGCTTCCAGAGAGGATGGAGTTTGGTTCCCAGCACCTACATCAGGTGGTGACAAAAACCTGTAACTCCAGCTCCAGGGGACCCACCACCTTCTTTAAGCCTCCTCAGGCAACATCCTTCCGCCCCTGGCCACACACACACACAAAGCTTATACACACAGACATAAATGTAAATTATTACAAGTTACACACTGTCTCCACTTCCATATGACGGGAGCTGACCCGCCCTGGAAGCCAGAGTACAAGGCTGGTTACCTCCAGAAGTCCGTGTGTTCATTACAACAGTAAGAATCACATTTGAACCTTGAGACCGCAGAGTTCTCTTAGGAAATACCTTTTGTAGGCGTCGTGTAACGGCTTGGCGAAGTGAGCATTTCTCTCTTATACTGGTTCTTACTAACTGGAGTCCTTGGCTCAGGGCACACAAAGTGCTCGTCATCCTTCACAGCAGGCCTGGGAGTGTGCACATTCTCTTTGTCCTTTAGTTTATCTGCCAACGCTCTGCATACTGCGGGAGTCGGTGACTGAGATGCCTTACCATTTGACTCTGCCCAATGCTTGGTAACCTGGAGGGAAAGGTACTAAATAAAGCAGATGTAGGAAGAAAAGCCAGTTCTTTACTTTATCCTTTAATAAGCAGCAAGTCAACGTGCACCGCTCTTATTAAAATGAAATGCCACCAAAAGGACATTGCGGGACAGCAGGACACTTGACAGTGTCTTCAGGTCTCCTGAGCACAGGCAGATCAACATTTTAAGATGGAATCTTAACACACTTAGGATTCCAGACAATGCTGAGAAGAACCACACATAGCCTCCAAGTAATGGTTCTTACGCCCACTTTGCATTGGTTTGACTCTAATATACACCAAAATAAGTTTTCTCAGTGATTAGAACCAAAAAATTGAAAAAAAAAAATAAGGAAGGAAGGAAAGGACAACTGGCGGAATTAGAAAAGTGACTGCTGTGACCAGAGAGCCTACACTCTGACCCCGACACCCACGGAAAAGCTGGGCGTGACAGGTATGTCTGTGGATGCAGACACAGCAGATCCCTAAAGCACAATGGCCAGTCATTCCAGCCAACTGGTAAGCTCAGGACTCGATGAGAGACCTGGTTTCAGAAAATAAGGAGAATAACAGAGGAAGATACCAGATATAGACCTCTGTCCTACACACACACACACACACACACACACACACACACACACGCTTGCACGCATGCATGTTCATGCATACACACATGTACACAAATACTTTAATAGAAATGATATGATTACAAACATTTTTTAAAATTTAAGTTGGATGGTGCACACTTTAATCCCAACACTCAAGAGGCAGAGGCAGGCAGAACTCTTAAGTTTGAGGTCAGCCTGGTCTACAGAGTGAGTTCCAGGACAGTCAAGGCTACCCAAAGAAATCCTGTCTCCAAAATTAAAAAAAAAAAGCACAAAGATTTAATTATTTTTATGTTATGAGCATGGGTGTGTGTATGTCCATGCACCACATGTGTGCTGTGTGCAGGAGAGAATAGAAGGCAGCACTGACCCCCTGGTAGCTGGAGTTACAGCCAGTTGTTAGCTGCCATGTGGATACTGGGATTAGAGCCTAGAGCCTCCAGAAAAACGGCCACTGCTCGTAACTGCTGAGCCACCTCTCCAGCCTCTACATCAAAACTATTTTAATACTTCGAAATTTGTAGCTGAGCTTACAAAAGAGTAAAGAAAACCAAACTAAAAACAGAAAGAGGAAGCCAATGTTGAATCGAAACTTACTGCCTCTGACAACCTAATCCTAGACAAGCCTGGAAACACGGAGACCTGGGGCCTCTCAAACAGAGCCAGGAGGGGCTATGGTAAAGTGAAAGACAGTGAAACAGAAACACCCCAGAGGAGTCAGTAAAACGTGTCCGTCTTCGCCTTGGTCCTCAGAGCAAGTGGACAAAGTGTCCTTTAACAATGTGTGAGAAAATGAAGTTGTCATATTAACTCAGGGCCCAAGTTCCACGGTTTAATTACAGACTTAAACTTATGTAGTATAGAAGGCTTCAGTCTACCTTAACCAACACCTTCAGTCCTTAACCTAACACTCAAAGACTCCCAAGAGTTCAAAGAAAAACAAGCACATATATATTTATACTTATATATTTCCAGCCAGACATGGTGATATTGGTGGTATACCTTTATAATCACAGCTATTCAAGAGACTGAGGGAAGAGGATAACTTGAGTCTAAAGTCTGAGGCTAGTTTAGATAATATAGCAAGATCCTATCAACCAACCAATCAAAATAAACCCAAAATATAAAAGCAACTCGAGCCGGGTGGTGGTGGCACTCGCTTTTAATCCCAGCACTCAAGACGCAGAAGCAGGCAGATCTCTGTGAATTCAGAGGCCAGCCTGTTCTACAGAGCAAGTTCCAGGACAGCCAGGACTACACAGAGAAGAAACCCTGTCTCAAAACAAACAAACAAAAGAACAAGTCTACAAAATACTCTGGTAGATTATAAAGAGTATTAGCCCCAGAAATTAAAAAAGGATAAAATTTAAAAACTTGGTATATATAAAATAGCAGACTAAGTAGAAATGAAAATGGAATTCTCAAATGGGAAGATAAGTGTAAGGAAATAATTACCTAGAACAGAGCTTATCACATCGAGCCTCAAATCTGAACCAAGGCATTTCAAGCAACATCCGTGGCTTCCTGTGTAGTGCCTGCTGCATTCGCGGAGCACAGAGCACGTGCTGACTGCTCAGCATGGAGGCTACAGTGAAACCACAGGACACAGTACAGGCGACCACAACCAGGAAAACCACAGGACACAGTACAGGCGACCACAACCAGGAACACCTTAAACTCACGACATGCTAATGTTAAGTTAATCTTTGATCTTTTTAGACTCATAAACATTTTGCTGTTGCTAAAAAATTTTTTTCAACTTCAACATTCACATCAACACAAGCGCATGAGGCTGGGACTCTAGAGAACTACAGCATAAGGGCAACACCGCAAGTGACAGAGAATCAACAGAGATAAAATTATTTACAAGAACTATTCAGAAATTCTAGAATTGAGAAGTATAGTTAGTAATTTTAATTAGTTGGGCATGGTGGTGTATCCTTTCAATTCAAACCCCAGCAGGCAGAGGAATGAGGGAATCACTGCTGTCTGGGAGCTGCACTGAAAGTTCTAGGGGAGCCAGTACTGCACAGTCAAGAAAGGACAGACAGACAGACAGACAGATACAGAGAAAGATGGGGGCTGAGGGGACGGGATAGACGCAGAGAGATGACTGACTCATCAGAATAATTCAGTGCTCTCAGGAGCCATTAGATAGGGAGGCAGCAAACTGGAAACAGGTGGATCAAATTACTCTGAAGACCAGAAAGGAGAAAGAATAAAGACACAATGGTAACGGAGCAAAAANAAAAAAAAAAAAAAAAAAAAAGAAAGAAAGAAAGAAAGAAAGAAAAAATGGTCCTAAAGTCCCATATAAGGTGGAAAACTGTGAACCACACACCAAAAAAGTCCAACAAACTTAAAGGAAGACTAAAACAAAAAGTCAACAGAAGAGGAGAAAAACATCCTTTGCTGCCCTGAATTAAGAAAAAGAATTCATACAAAGGGGCGTGAGCGACTGGGAGAAAGGCAATGGAATTACTGTGTCACAATTTCTGATGGCTCTGTGTTGTCAAACACATAGAGCTAACCACTAAAAAGGGTGAACTTCAACTATTTAACTATATACAAATTATACTTCATTTAAAGAGGGGAGGGGCAATGAAGAGTTCCAAAATGGAATCTTGGTTTTGTTTGAAATCATTGACTTCTCTTTCATTACTATTCCAATAATCTCTCATTAATGTCTTCAGTGGCTTAGAGATTCAACAAATTTATAAGCACAGAACTTGATCTCCTGTAGAGTAGATGTGTTTATAATTAAGATACGCATTCTGCGTTAAGTAGTAATAAAACTACCCACCTGTGGTGTCTGGGGAGCTGATGAATTATCTTCACACACTTCAGAGTCTTTTAATCCAGCCACATAGCTATCAGCACTTGTGGCCATATCTTCCAGGCTCAGATTCTTTGACTATTCATTTAAAAGGCAAAAGAAGTTAGCAAAAACATCACGATCCAAATTTTACAACAGCACATACCATGCCCAGGGAGGAACCCTGGAAGCAGGAACAAAGAGACAAGCTAGGCGTTCTCTGGAATATAATTTACGTCGCTTATCACCACTACACAGCAACAGTCGACAGCTCATTTGCAAACTTACAAATAAAGTCCCAATGAAGCAGAAGCTGGGAAGGACGTAACTCCTGACACTGAGCTTCACTTGTAAGAACATGTCACAGGAGCCAGTGCGAGGGCTCAGCAAGTAAAAGCACGTGGCCCTGCAGTCCTGGCGACCCCGTGTCTGGTCCCTAGAACTCACAGAAGTGGAAGAGAACCAAATACACACAGTTGTCCTCTAACCTACAAACTCACACCCACCTCTACACAATCACTATGTATACCCACCCCAACACAAACATTATACACATTCTCAATCAAAATGTTTTTATAATTTTTATTTTATGTATATGTGTATTTTGTCTGCAGGTATGTCCATTTACCACATACATACATGGTGCCTGCAGAGGCTAAGAGGGTATCAGATCCCCTGGAACTGGAGTTACAGACAGTTGTGAGGCGCCATGAGGTGCTGGGAATCAAACCTGGCTCCTCTAAAAAAGCAGCCGGTGCTCTTAACCACTGAGTCACCTCTCCAAGTCCAGAAATAAGTAATTTTTAAAAAATATTTATTTATTATGTATACAATATTCTGTCTGCGTGTATGCCTGCAGGCCAGAAGAGGGCACCAGATCTCATTACAGATGGTTGTGAGCCACCATGTGGTTGCTGGGAATTGAACTCAGGACCTTTGGAAGAGCAGGCAATGTTCTTAACCACTGAGCCATGTCTCCAGCCCCCGAAATAAGTAAATTTTAAAAGCACACAGCATAGCTCATCATTTCTGCCAGGAGTAAATAAGCTTTACGGAAGACTGTCCACAAACAGGACACTTGGGGCCTATGCTAACACTACCACCAGAATACCTTATTTCCCTTCATCCTTGCCCTACGCAAACTATGAGTACACTAAACACAGCCTAGAGGCTGAGGTCATGGAGCACTACTCACCATCTCGTTAACCTCAGCAGGCAAGTTTACTTGAATTTTTAAAACCTACACCCCTACACCCAGACTTAGAGCTAATACAGTTCAAGGCCAAATCTTCTCATATCTACATTACTCAAACAGGCAAGCCTTTTGCCCTTCTCTGCCTACTGTGAGAGTTCTCCAGGGCTGCCAATTACCATCAATGAGAACTCTCTGCACAGAGCGCCAGGCTGAGAAAAATACTGATGTTAAGTTAGGCCCAGTGGGGAAGTTCAGCGCTGCATAAATGAGGCCGAGATGGCACCACCTACAGTAGGCAGTAACTACCACAGCACCTCTGTCTTTCTGTGTGAGCTCCAACACGAAGTAAGAGGACAACTTATCAGAACCAGTTCTCTCCTGACATGTGGGACTGGCTCTCAAACTCAGGAGTCAAGTTTGCCAAGTCCTTTACCCACTGAGCCATCTCCAGTCTACCACTGGATACATTTTTCAAAATCGTTTTGCCTCTCTCTTGCTCAAAAGTCAACCACTGTGACACAGCATTCCCAAGTTCCTCAGAGTTTACCTCTTCCCTATCAAACAAGTCTGGCCACTGTCACCAGGATGCATCAAGCACAATTTGGTACCTGAGCTCTGCTAATTACATTTATTTTACCCCAATTACCTCACTGTGCTCTCTTTTTTTGAGTTTCCACTTTTCTAAACTCAAACTCAACTGCTGATCCAGTTTGGCTCTCCCAGTGGTGGCCATTCCTATTTTCCAAAGTCCCCACAAACACCCCTTAATCTGGAACCTCCTGACTGAGGTGGAGTCTCTGCGTTCCTATGCATGTGGACTTTGCCTCTGCATGACCACTCCAGAGCAAGTACCACACTCAAAGACATCTGCTCCCCAAACCCAGAGTTCCTGAACCACTACTGTTGTGATCCCCAGTCACACTGTACTTATTATCTCACCAGAAGTACCATCAATTGACTGGTCAATTAGAATTATTTATTGTCCGCACACCTTTAATCCCAGCACTGGGGAGGCAGAGGCAGGTGGATCTCCTAAGTTCAAGGCCAGCCTGGTCCACAAGAGCTAGTTCCAGGACAGGCTCCAAAACTACAGAGAAACCCTGTCTCGAAAAACTAAAAGAGAGAGAGAGAGAGAGTGAGAAAAAAAGACATACATTATCTATCTGTTATTAAAACTGGTTCACTAGTATGACTGTCCATTATTAGGAAAATATTCACTATTTAGTAGACAGAAGATAAGAATAAATTATCTTCTTAGATCTTCCCACTTTGAAACTTTATAGATCAAAGAAGCCATTCACTGAGACCACGCCAACTCAGATACAAGACAGGAGAATGTCCCAAGTATCTTAACTGAGCAAATTAAAATGTTTAGCTAAAGTAACTATTCTAACTGTAGAGGTAAATAATACCTTTCTGCAATTACCCTGATCAAAAAGCCCTTATTTTAATGTCCCAAATGGCCCTGAAGGTTGAAAGGGATTTGACCAAATTAACAAGAAAGGGAAGGGGTTGACTTACTAAGCATATGAACAAAAGACATGGGGTGTTTGCCAGCCTATCAACCCTCCAAACTTAGAGCACCAGCCTGGGAGTGAGACTACCTCACTTCACAAATGTCACACGGTGCCCAACTGCACTGACACTCTAGTCCTGAGCTTGGTCAAGAGATAAAGAAGGGAGAAAAGATAGAAGATACATAAGGTCTAGCAAGATCCTAACATACCCTCAGACCCACAGCTCATGACTGACAGGCAATAAAAAGCAAGCTCTAAAGGAGTTAAAGGAAGCTGCAGATGGAAGATTCAACTAGATCAAGAAAGCAGTGGTTTTAACTTATTTCAAAACAGTTTTGAGATCTAAAAGAAAAAAAATGGCCTAATTCAGGTCCATTTGAATTATGTTAAATCTAAAAAGAGGGTCAACTGTGGCTTTTTGAGGATAACAAAGAAACATTTTCTGATTTCTTTTTCCCCATCCTGTGATACTAGGGATCAAACCTAGGGCCTCAGGCACGCATGCTAAATGAACACTACCACAGAACAGCTGCTGCCCTAAGGGATGTTTTTCTAATATTGGAGTATTAAACTGCAATTTGAATTAAGTTGAGGAAAGGCTATATTACAAAGTCCATACCCAGATTTAACAAAGTATTCAGACAGTTGTGGTTGCTCATTTTACAGATAGGGTCTCTTTGTAGCCACAGGCAGGCTTGAATTCATATATGTAGCCCATGCAGGCTATGGACAGCAATTCTTCTGCTTCAGTCTACCAAGAGCACAGGTAAATATCAAGCAATGGGAGGATGGGGAGCAGACGCAGAGAAATAGTTTACAGGGTAAAGGTGCTTGTCCTCAAGCCTGAAGACTGGATTCAATGCCCTGAGAAAATCAATTGTCAAAAGCACTCTAATCTCCAGCACGCTGTCTGTCTCTCTGTCTCTGTCTCTGTCTCTCTCTCTCTCTCTCTCTCTCTCACACACACACACACACACACACACACACACACACACACACACACACAAAGAATGTAAAATAAATTTCAACTATGGAAGAAAGAATCAAATGGAAACAAATGTGAGCATCTAGGAAGAAGGAGATGTTGCTTGCGTCTCTGTAAACAAAAAGAGAATCACAACTTGCTTAAAGCCAGCTCTCATGGAGTGAATTTACATGGCACAAGCTATAGTAACTACAGAAACCTAATTCCCAACAGTAACATAAACATGAAAGTGTTTATATTAGAACGCATCATGTCATATGAGACATAATATATCACATATTCACAGGCCTGACCCACTTTAAAGCCCTGTATTTACAAGGGCAAGCAGAGACAGGACAGACACATTAAAGATTAGTTAAATCTGGGGCCCCAGAGGCGGCTCAGTGATTAACACTGGCTGCTCTTGCAGAGGACCCAGGTTCAACTCCCAGTACCCACAAAGTGACTGACGACTGTCTGTAACTCCAGTTACAGTGGATCTGACATGCTCTTCTGGCCTCCTCCAGCCCCAGGCACACACAATGGTAGACACACACACAACCACTCATTCACATAAAAAAGTAAATCTTTGTATTTAAAGATGAACTATATCATCTATAGCTAATAGGTTTATGGTAAATACTACATTTTCTTTTAGTTTATCTATTTCTATAATAATTAGGATGTGCTTTTGTGGAGAAAAAAGGGCAGAGGAAGAGAGGAAGTGGCTTTTTAGTTTAGTTTGTTTTTCATGACAGGATTTCTCTATGTAGCTCTGGCTGTCCTGAAACTTGCTCTGTAGACCAAGCAGGCCTCAAACTCAGAGATCCGCCTGCCTCTGCCTCCCAAGTGCTGGGATTAAAGGCGTGCGCCACCACCGCCAGCCTAGAGGAACTTCAAACTTTGAGAGTTCAAGTTCAAAACCCCCATTTTTCTCTTCAAGAATGTTTACAACAATTGAAATGAGCTCAGTGGTAGAGTGCTTGCCTCAAATGTGCAAGGCCCAGGGTTCAATCCCAGGGTTGCAGAAGAAACAAAGTTTTCTTGTGTCTGGCTTGCTGATACCCATGAGAAGTCGCTCATAACAGGACTGCTGGTAAGATGAACATAGGGGTCAAGGAACTTGCCTTTGGAGTGGCGCTGGAGGTCCCACAGGAGAAAGAGGGAGGCTGTAAACGAGCTGGCTTCCCTCGAGACTTCTTGGTTAGAAGCAGAAGGTAGGTGGCTGTGAGGTGATCATACTGCCACTGAAGGAAAAAGAAGTCAGGCAGTTAAGATACTTGCAGTACATGAGGAAATAGTATTCTATTTTAAATTTTTTTCAATCCAATAAGCATTCAGAATTTTAAGTCAATAGCTTTGCAGAGACGTGGTATTTAACATACCTCTATACCTAAAACTGTCTTGCACAAAAAGAATTCTAAACACCTTAAAAGCTATTCTGTTACCAATTTCATATAAGTTAATTTCCTTAGTAGTTCTAATTGTTTTATCTTCAGGTGCTTTCCATAGAATTTTTACTATGGAAAAAAGAATTCTGCTCTTACCTACACACATCTTACTTCTCCTCTGGTAATTTTTAAACAAGTAATTTCAAGTTTACATCATTACGAGTTTATAAGTAATTTTCACAACTAAATAGGTCAATGTTCTAAATATTTCATTGCTATGCTGATGCAACCATTCAAAATAGAGAGCAAGAGTTGGCCAAGACGGTACTGGGGACCCTGCCACATCAACGGTTAACTGTTTAATTGTGAGATGTAGGACTTAGAAAGTAGTTCAATCCGTCTTGCACAAACAAGACCCTAGTTCAATCCCTAGCAGCACTAAGTAAAAGTAGACAAGATGTAGGGAAGTGGTATCCAGGGTATCTGGGACAGGAACAGTGAGGCAGCCAAAACACTAGCTATTTACTAAGCACTACATATATATTTTAACATCTTAATAACAGCCATACTGACTGGTTATAAGTCCAGCAGCCAATCCAAACAGCAAAAGACAAAAAGATGCAAAAATAGAGTGTAATGGTCTGTCCTGTCCCTTTAAGAGGCAAGCCCCGCCCACTCTCTCCCCTTCCACAGCTGAGACAGGCATATCTTCCTGCCTGCCTGCAGCCCAAGCCCTCCCCCTTTCTGTCTCTGTCTCTCTCCCTTCTCCCGACTTTTCCTCCCCCTCCACCCGTTTCTCTTTCTGTCTCTGACTCTCTTTCTATCCTCCCTTCTCCCTTTCCCTCATTTCCCTTTCCTTCCATAACCCACTAAATAAATATCCAACTTCACTCTGCATGGCGTGCCTATCCGTCTCAGACCCATTGGCCCTCATGGCCTGTGGGCCACTCGGGGGCTCCCTGCTTGAGATCTGGCTGCCTTCGTGACCCACTGTGGTCTCATGCCTGTTGCCCACTGCAGCCAGTCAGGGACCTGTGGGGGTCTGCGGCGTTTTATTTTTACCATTACACAAAAGAGTAAGAAAGATTCGGCATTCTTGTTTCCTTTTTGTTGTTGTAGAACTGTGTCATTCCTACAATTTATTTAAGCTCATCACTCTTTCTAATTCTCCCACAAATTCTAGTGTTCTCATCTCTCAACATTCATGGTACATCAGCTAACCTACCTTCTCCCTTCTCCTAGAGACATACCCCAATATTAGCATTCCATGTGCCACCTGTCTAGCAACGTTTTCTCCTCCATTCTACAAGTACCCTTACTTCTCTAGATCCAAGCATTCTGTCATGATTGACACTCTCATGGTAGAAACCATCCTCCAGTAACTTTCCTGAGGGTTGACAGGAGGTAAGTGTCTCTTAACACCTCACCTGTCTGATATATGACAGCATTCTAGCCTTATGCTTGATTCTGGTTTGGTCAAGTAAAGTTACAGACCAACAATTTTCATGGTTTAGGAGGCACTATTCCTCTTGATTGTGATGTAGCTATTTTTAAAAGATCTCCCTAACTCTCATGACTTTGACTATAGTCTCTGAAAACATTCATGGTCCTTCCCAGCTTTCTGAAATTCCACTAGAAGAGGCATTAATTGGTACATATGTTTTTATCCTGTATGCTAACTCCTGGTTAATGTGCCGTTTTCTTTAGTGGTTCTTCCCCCTTCACTATTTAACCTTCCTCAACCTTCTATTACTATTAATAGTAACATATATGGTGTGTCTTCTATTACTATTAATAGTAATGTATATGGCATGTCTTTCTTACCTCTTCTTTTGTCTCTGGGTCCTACTTTTGAAAACATCACCTTAACTTTATTTTCAAACATTTCTACCAAGCTTTTCATTCCTAGACCGTTTAAGAGTTACAAAGGCTAGTGCTTAGACCGCTGTTTATGAGCCAGGCTGTGGTAGCAGACCTTTAATCCCAGCAGGCAAATCTCTGAGTTCAAGGCCAGCCTGGTCTACAGCGTGAGTTTCAGGACAGCCAACTTTTAAGTTTAAAAGCACAGAGAGAATTTTGAGAGGATACCATTTGAAAGACCTTCTCCAATGATGCTGAAACTAATTAAATGTTGCTTTCAAGGGGTAGGTTTTAAACAACTGTCACATTCATTCAAACAACTTTTTTTCCTAGCTAAGATGACATGGTATCTGATATCCAGCTGACAAAAGGAGACATGTGCTGAGATATGGTCAAAACTGGCTTTTTTTCCCGCCTGTGGTACCAGATCTGAACCCAGGGCTTCACACATGGAGGCGAACACTCTACATTAAGCTATATTATGCATTAACTGCCTCCCCCATGCAATAAAAAGCTTCTCTGAAGCCAAGTGCAGCATTAATCTTAACGGTGACCAGGAGCTGGGCTTCTATTCATTTTTTGAGACAGGGTCTCAGAATGCAGCACAGGCTTGCTCAAGTTAGCATCAAATTCCTTGTCTCAGCTCCCCCAGTACTGGAATTGCAGGTGTGAGCTACCATGCACGGTGGGGTTGGACGGTTCGTGTTTGAGATGGCCTCACACTGTAGTAACACTCTTCCTGCCTCAGCCTTCAGAGGACTGGGATTACACGTGTGAACCACCAGGCCTGGCATTAAATATAATTTTTAATTAAAAGTCATCTGAAAGCAAAAGCATGTAAAATTTTCAAATTTGTACTTAGAGACTAAGGAGCTGCCGCTCTGTAAACATCTCCAGAGCCAGTGCACTGCAGCACTCGCGAGAGCTCTTCTACTTCTCACCACAAAGCAGAGCTCTGCTTCAAAACAAACTGTTCAAGGTTTCTACCTGCACAATGGAAAACAGAAAACAAATCCAAAGCACAGGTGACAAAGGACACAGTGTTGAACCAGGCGCAAGGAGAGGTGTAGTCTTGCCATAGTCTCAAGATGAGACTCCGAGCAGTAATGCCTCTATTGTTAGAAAAAGACAACAGGTTTAGCCAAAATATCAAGGAACCAAAAAAAAAAAAAAAAAAAAAAAAAAAACCAAAAACCATCCAATATCAGAAATCTTGTCAATGACTTCATAGCATCTGTCCCACACCCTGATGACCAGCACGCTGCTGCAGGACTGTTGAAGGAGAAAACTGCTATGAGCTGGGCAATAGCAGATGCCTGCAATACCAACACTGGGAAGGCAGAAGCTGGGAAACTGAGGCTCCAGACAAAGGCCAGCCTGGGGCACACAGCAAAACTGTGTGTGCACGCATGCACGTACATGAGAGAGAGACTGACAGAGGAAAGACAGGAAGACTGACAGAAAAATACTGCGTGGGGCATATTGTTGAGGCCTGCTACCCGGACTACATCCAAGCCCTTGCTCAAAAACAGAACTTTCGTTCTTGTTTTGTTCTAGTGCTAGAAATAGAACCCGGAACTTCAAACACACTCTACCACTGGCTAGAGGCCCAGCCCTTGAAAAGAATGTGCAAATATGTTTTTTTTTTCCATGTTTACAGCAGAACCAGATTTCTGTTTGAGAACTTTAAAACAGTGAAAGTCAGAACTACCAATTCTCGGCAGAGAACTACCAATTCATCTGCTCAGATTCTCAATTATTAGTTCATTACATTTCTCTAATCAATGTCCAAAGTGCAGTGTTCACATCTGAAGAAGACATCCAGGGTTGGCGAGAGAGCTCATTGGGTAAAGGCACTGTCATCAAGCCTGGCACCTGAATTCAATCCTTGGAACCCAATGGCAGAAAGAAAAAACCAATCTACAAGCTGTGCTCTGAGCTCTACACACTTATTGTAGCATGTGCTCACCACGGACACACACACAGAGTAAGCAATAAATAAATGTAGAGACTGTTGTAAGAGACACAGAGGACACAAGCAAAGAATTGCATCATACATGAATATAGTCAGTGCCTTGCTGAAGTTCATGGAGCTCTCATGGGCTGTAAACACTCTATCACTATCAACGTACCAGCAAAATATAAGGAGGAAAATAAAACAAAAGCTACCACCTTTAAGTTCATGCTGTACCAGAACTTACCAATGAAATTAAATCTTCCATTGTTTGCCTGTTGTTGCGGTGATGTACAGAAAGTTCTGTTATGCAATCATCGTCAAGGTGAATCAACTACAAAACAGTTTCATACATGGTTAAGTTTATAAATAATTTCTGTTAAACTTAAAATCAACATAATCACTTCAAAAAATCTAACAGCAACATGTGGAAGGAACATGAGTTTGTCAAACTCATGGACACCTATCAACACGCATGATTTGTTTCTTTTTGCAGTGCTCAGACTGGGAGCCACAGTCTCACGTCATTTAGGCAGGTGCTCTACCACGGAGCTGCAGCCCACTTGTCCTCATCTGTCCACAACCATCCCAAGATTCTGCTGGCTTCCATACCCCAGCACCTGACTGACTGTTCGTGCTTCCACGCTGCAAAGGATCACAGTCCTCCCCATGTCTACTGCAAGCCCTGCCAGGCATTTTCTTCAGAGCAGCCATGTTTAAAACTCAGTGTGGACACAAACAGTCAACGGGTGGCTCTGACTTGTATCCTTTGCACTCTGGGTCATGTTTAGGTCTCCACAAGCCCAGGAGGTCTTGTGATAGATGTGGCAAACACAACACAACACCCATCACACTCAAGTGAGCACAGCATAATGCTGAAACATACTGAAACTCTCTCGGCTTAAATCCCAATTCACGGTAAGGACAGCAATTACAAGTCTCAGATCCCTGAAAGGTGGGACAAAATGACAGGAATGGCCCTCTCTGAGCTGGAAATACTCAGAAGACGGAATGTGAAGAGAATCACAGGAGCAAAGTAAGACATTCTCTTTTCAACAGCTCAGGAAGTAATGCCTTACTTTCTGCTTCAAGTCTTCCTCTACAGGGAAGCTGAAACAGCTGGGGCGCTCAGCCTCACCCTGTCACCTAAGTCTGTCCCCATGGGATCTCCAGCCACTGAGTCAGTGCAACCTGACAGCTCACAGGCTTTGAGATTAGACACATCTTGGTTTTCACTGTGACATTACTTTATAACCGTGTGACCTTAAGTATGCCACTACACCTCCCTGAGCTTGTTTTATATCTGTAAGAGAGATGATACATGCCTTGCCACTTACATAACACATGGGAATACTCAAGTATAGCATCTAAACAAACAAAGCCTCCTAAAAAATGGTTGGCTATTTTTATTAATATACACAATTCTTTTTCCTCTTTACCTTTCAGAAATTGAAATATTCTTGTTAGAGGCCACTTTCCCCTCTAAATGAACTACTTGGACTCAGATACAGCAGTATCTCATGCAGAACACACGAGTAACAGTGAGCTCAAGAGAAACGTATCCCACCATCATGAGTGGAGAGAAACAGAAAATACAATGACCTTTCTGAGGTCCAGTGATTCTGTTTCTTAAAGACTGGATGCTGAATCCTAATGACCAACGTGATAGTGTTAGGTTTCGATTTTGGAAAGTGATTAGATATGAGTGGGAGCCATCCTCCCAAACAGAATCCTTGACTCCTTCCACTATGAAGGATGATACAATGTGAAGAATTACCAACTACAAACAGAAAAGCAAGTCATCACAGACACTACATAGGCCTTGGTCTTGAACCTCCCAGCCACCCAATTTATGGTATTCTGTTCTAAGAGGTCTAACACACTGAGCAGACCAAGTCAAACTTGCACTACTGGCTGGACAAGAACAAACTCAAGGGTTATACATATTTAAAAATCAAAGTACAGACCACATAGATTTATACCAGTGGCCCTGGAGAGCTCCAAAGTGCTAAGACATGTATTCAATGTGATACTTTAACCTTTGTGACTCTCAGATCACAGATTCTTCATTTAGAATGATCTCAACCTCAACCCCAAACACTTCAACACTCAGGTGGGCATCTTCTTATGACTATCACAGCTCAAGTAAGAAGAGATTTACTGAGTTCTTTTCACCTCAACAGAAATACTTGACCAGGTATGGTGCTACCTGTAATTCTAACACACTGGAAGTTAAGACAGGAGGATCAACAAGGTGGTGGTGGCACACAGCTTTAGTCCCAGCACTCAGGAGACAGAGGCAAGAGGATCTCTACGTTCAAGGCCAGCCTGGCCTATGGGGCTT
Source organism: Alexandromys fortis (assembly GCF_014885135.2). NCBI lineage: Eukaryota > Metazoa > Chordata > Mammalia > Rodentia > Cricetidae > Alexandromys > Alexandromys fortis. The sequence goes on from NW_026067972.1 coordinate 5,418,845, forward strand.
GAGTTCCAGGACGGCCAGAGTTACAGAGAAAAACCCTGTTGAGAAAAACAAAAAGCAAATAAAGAAAGACAAGAGATCAAGAGTTCAAGGCCAGACTGGGCTATGAAGCAAATTCAAGGCCAGTGTAGGATACTTAGGAAGACCGTATTTTCATTTTATATTTTAGATATTTATTTATCTTAACTTTATACGCATCTGTGTGCCCGAGTATATATGTGTAATTGCATCCTAGAGTCCAAAGAAGTCAGATTCTTTGGAACTGGAGTTAAAGATGGTTGTGAGTCACTATACGGGTGCTGGGAACTGAACCCAGTCCTCTACAAAAGCAGTAAGTATTCTTGACTGTTGAGCCATCTCTCAAGCTTTGGGAAACCCTATTTTTTTTTTAAAGAAAAAAAGAAAGGAAAAGGAAAGAGAGAGAGGGAGGGGAGGAAAAAAAAAATCAACCAGACCTGGCATGATGTCATAGTAAGTAAAGGCCTCTGCCACCAAGCTCAGTGGTCTGGGATTGATTGCAGGGCCCCACACAGAAGACCACACAGAAGAGTCAACTCATCTGGCCTATTCTCTGTCTCTTTCTGTTTCTGCTTCTGTCTGTTTCTCTCTCTCTCTTTCTCTCTCCCTCTTTCTCTCCCTTCTCTCTCTCTCTCACACACACGCAAACACACAAATAAATGCCAAAAACCATGCAAAACCTTAACAAAAAAAAAAAAAAAAAAAAGACAACCAGCCCGTCTCTCCATACCTCCCTGCCCTGGGCGTACATGCACAGGGGAAGCAGGACAAGCATGAAGGAGGCACTTTGTTTTCTGCTGGACTCCTGAACTAGAATAAAAAAAATGGGGTGAAAACAGTCTGAGAAAGACTCATTTTAAACTGAGTCTTCCAAGGGGGCTCAGTATTTTGATGAGGCTTTAAATTCACAGCTATGCATACTCAGGTTAAGGACAAAAAAATGCATGTCCAAAAGTAGGCAATTATTTTGGATTATCCGTGCCTGCTACATTTCCTGTTCACTAGGGCAGAAAATGGAACTGAATATAACTTCTATTTGATACAATACTTGGGTACTAGAGCTATGCATGAAAATGGCATGAGGAGATCATGCGTAGAATTATTACAGCATCTATGCCTTAAATATCCAAGTAAATCGGAATTATTTTTATAGTTCATTCTTGATAACACACACTACTGAAAGAAAAAAGCAAATACTTCAAAAAGTGACAATAATCCTTATACCTCTCCTATTTACAACTCACTTTACCCCGCCACAGCTCAGTAAGGAGGCAGAACAGTGAGGAAGCTGATGGGTTAAGGAACTCTAGATAGACAGGACACTGACTAAAATACCCAGATTTGGGATGATGAAATGAAGAGTAAGAAAAGTCAGTTATCTGCCCCTCAAGACTGGCACTTTTGATTCCTGGCCCAGACTTCTCTTTTCTTTTTTTAATATTTATTTATTTATTTAGTATACAATATTCTTTCTGTGTGTATACCTGAAGGCCAGAAGAGGGCACCAGACCTCATTACAGATGGTTGTGAGCCACCATGTTGTTGCTGGGAATTGAACTCAGGACCTCTGGAAGAGCAGGAATGCTCTTAACCACTGAGCCATCTCTCCAGCCCTTGGCCCAGACTTTTCTACCACACTATGCTACCTATCTTTGTTTCTGTTCCTGGCCCAAACTTTCCTAACATGCCATGATACTTCTTATCTATGATTCTGTTCCAGCAGACACCAGACAAGGAATGTTTGCCACAAGGTTGCAGACAGGCAGGATACAGGCACCAAGCTGTAGCATGAATAATAACAACTCAGAGACAGATACTGAGGTTCAGTTTGAAGATCAAAAAAGCAAAGCAGCCAGCTTATATGGGATTCCCCTTTGTAAGCTGTGATTATCATTAATTAATAAAGAAACTGTCTTAGCCTGTGATAGGGCAAAAGATTAGACCTAGGCAGGGAAAACTAAACTGAATGCTGGGGAAAAGAAGGCGGAGTCAAAAGAAGCCATCAAGCCGCCACAGGAGACAGATGTAAGTCGCCAGGCAGAACCTTGCCAGTAACCTCATGGTAAAATATAAAATAATAGAAATGGGTTAATTTAATATGTAAGAGCTTGCTAGGAATATGCTAGAGTAATAGGCCAAGCAGTGACTTAATTAACACAGTTTCTGTGTGGTTATTTAGGGACTGAGCATCCAGGAACAAACAAGTGGCCTTCCTACAACAGCCAGCCACTGGCCCTTACTGAAAATGGATAAGATCCTGTCTCCATGAATTTTGACACCCCACTGACTTCCTCCTGTCTCTTCCCTTTTATATTCATCTCTCCACCTAGCCATATCACACCTGTCTCCACCTCCCTAGTGCTGAAATTAAAGGCCTGTGATCCCAAATGCTGGGATCACCTTTGTGTGAACTCTCTCTTTTAAACAGATTCAATCTTGTGCAGCCCAAGGTGGCCTTGAACTCACAGAGATCCACCTGCCTTGGGTCTCTTGGGATTAAAGATGTGTGCCTCCACTCCCGGGCCTGTATAGCTGATCTTCAGGTAAGCTTTATTTATTAAAATACAACAATATACCACTCTACCAAGCTTAGCCCAGTTGACCTCCCAGGCCCTTTCCATGCTGCAGCCCTCCTGTCTTGATTCAATTCTGGTTTTCTACTCTATACACACTAACCACTCAACTACAGACAAGTTAAGTCAAGACCATGTATATCCTTTGCTCAGTCTACAAATTAGGACAATAACAGCCCCTGCTCCAGAGAGCTAGCACAAAGCCTGAAGAAGTCAGCAAAGCCTACGGAATAATAATACTTGGCCCTAAAGTTCTATCCAGAGTTCGACCCATATCATTCTGTAGTAAAACATAAAGCCTGAATCTTCATGCTAGTGTAGTGCTCAACAAATACTAAAAATGTTTAAAGATTTGTTTTTATTGTTGTGTATGTATGTGTCTAGGTGCGTGAGGGGACCAGGTGCCAGATTCCCTGAAGCTGTAGTTACAGGAGGCTGTGAGCCACCACATGCTAGGCATGCTGGGATGCAAACTCCGGTCCTCTGCAATAATAGTATATATGCGCTCTTAACCTCTGAGCCACAGCTTTGTTTGTTTGTTTTTAAGACAGAGTCTCACACTGCAGCTATGGCTGGCCTACATCTCATTAGATAGCCCAGACTGACCTCAAATTCATGTCAGTCTTCCTGCTTTGGTTTCCCAAGATCTAGGATTATAAGTATGTGCCACCACATCCAGATTAGCGGTTAATGTTTTCCTTTCTTTTTCCCAAGACACAGTCTCACTGTTTCCAAGATCAGCCTCAAATTTGTCATCCTCCTGCCCAGCCTCCCAAGGAGCTTAGATTATACCACAGTTGACTAGCAATTATATTAAGATGTAAATAAAACTGTATGCCCTGGAACACTCAAAATAATGTTTACTTTATACCATGCCCCAAATTAAAAAAAAAAAAAAAACCAATAGAAAACAAACACACAAAACTTCTGATGTTTAAACCAGAGACTCCTCAAGCACAGTTAGGATCTCAAGTTCCAAACCAGCCTTGGCTACATAGCAAGTCTGAGGCCAGCCTGGGCTAAATGAGACTGTGTCTCAAATTCAAACAAGCGTACCTTTTCTAACATGAACAGTAGTGTATTCTATCCCATTAGAATCGTGGCTCAAAAGACATGAAATGCCTTCTACACATGGAGAAATGATGACCCCCAATGGTTGAACACAGGCATTTGCACCCCCCAATCTCTACCTCACAAAGGGCACATCAGATTCCCTGTTCCTTCTGCTGAACTGCTCAGACATTCACACTCTCAGGCTCTCAGCATTGGTAATCTCTAGATTAAGCTGCATTTACTCAATAGATATCCACTACATCATGGTTGGCCAGGGAGACTATGGATAAGAGGTACAGTAAGAGTTAACCATCAAAGCATAAATAAGAGGGGTATGAGTTCAGCCAGTATGGCCCTAACAGTGGGAAGAGTAGAGGCTTGAAGCCAAGTCCACTTTCCTAAGACTGGCTAGCTACTGGGAAGAGTAATTATAGTCACTGATGTGATATTCAAGAAAGCAAATGCCCCATTTGTCTACATATGACATGTCTGAGACATAACCCCCAAGCTATTCCAATCCATATATATGCATGTCATCATATACCACTGCAGAAGTGGAGAAAAGTCTCAATTATCAGCAAAGGTTACAAAAACACTCCTCCCTTTTCTAACTACATATATGATGAAGCTGTATGTATGTATGTAAATGGTGCATATATGGTATAAGCATGTGTGTGTGTATGTATTGTATATACCTGTGAGAACTCAGAGGGCAGGAATTTGAGACCAGTTTTCAAGTGTGACTTATAGTCTCCTGGGGACCTCCAGGGCCAGCACTATTTCTATAATACTTCTATTTCTGACATTTGAACTAATGGAACAAACCATGACAGAAGCTGGCGTTCCTGGAGAAATCAAACTGTTCCAGGACAGGGTGTTTTGTCATGAACTCACAATTCCCCAAGTAAGCCAAAGTCCTTGATGAGGCAAAGAAAATAATTCTATTACAATTCCACACTGAACATGTGTGTTTCTAGTATAAGATGGAAGTGTGAGTCAGGTAAAGCTTCAGTGAGCCACTGCAGTCATGGAAGACCACTTCACTGGTCATTCAGACTGGGGTATTTGGGAAGTACTTTGTCAAAGCCGAACAAAGTAAGTTAACTGATGGCAATTTTATCTTTCAAGCGAAATTTAAGAATTTTAGAAAATGTGTGTCTGTCACACAAGCTTGACACTTTACGACACTGAAAATGTCTTCTCCGATGAGACTGGTAGTGAGTTTAGGGAATGCAGGTCTTTTTAATGCTGTGCTGGAAAAGGAGTCAGCATTAGAAAATCTGCACCATTCAGTGCCCAAATATTCTCCAAATGACCAAAACAAATGGTACATGGAGAAAAGAGCTCATGAAGTAGGTTTTATGGGAGAGTTCAAAGTGCTCGCTGCTGTGACTTCATATTCCACCTACTAAACTGAGGGCTAGAGAGGGATGGTACTCGGTACTCTTGCTTAGGACCAGGGTTCGGTTCCCAGCACCCACATGGTGGCTCACGACCGTCTGCAACTCCAGTTCCAGATCCCATCTTCCTTTCTGTCCTCCTCGGTCACATAGTGCACACACATATTTACAGGTATGCAAGCACCCATACACATAAACTAAAATAAATACTTTTAAAAAAAGAAAGAACCACACTTTAAGGAATGGTCAGAAACTACCTGAAAGGGCTATTAAAGTACTTCCCCCGTTCCCTCTCCGTCTGGGTGAAGCTGCATTTTCTAAATGCAGAAACAGGAGACTATACAGGTGTCTGATACTATGCCAGACCTCACAGAAGCTTGTAAAGACATCAACATGACACTCCTTTGTCAATTTATTTTTCAATGTTTTTTTTCTTCACAAAAATATTTACTCATGATATGTAATGGATTTATTGACTGCTTTTTTGAGACAGTCTCAGTATATAGGCCAGGCTGTCCTCAAACTTGCAATCCTCTTGACTCAACTTCTCAAGTGCTGGGACAAGCATGTGTCACTGCATTCAAGTCTTACTGTTACTTCTGAATGAATTAATAAATATAAAGAGTACAAAAAATTCCTCAAATTCAGATGTGTGAAAATTGATGTGATTTCATTACTACCCTGGGAGTCAGGGCTGGTTGAACCCATTTCTACGGATGAATAAACAGGTTAAGCAGAATTAAATAACTTATTCAAGACTCCCAGAGCACTGTTCACAATCCTGACTGCACAAGGCAAACACCTGGGAGCTTTTAAAAAGCACTAATTAAGTATTTGGGGATGAAAAGCAGGGCCTGCTGGTGATGTGGATGCTCTCATCTCCGACCTACTGAGGCACGTGGCACTACTCCAGGTTCTGGGTGATTCTCATGTGTAGTGCAGGCTAAGCAAACACTCACTGGTCCAGAGAGTGAGTGACAGGTAAGATAGGACTGGGCTGGAAGCCTCCCAGCAGCAATGCAGGTAATATATTTTCTCTCATATTTAGAGGATGTCATTGCAGGTCCTGAAGTCACACAAACTTCTGGGTTTCATCATACTTACAGGCGTCTTGCTTTGCCACTCAACAGGACAGTTGTAATCTTGCATGATCCAGGGATGGTTCAAGAGATTTTTCATAGAAATCCGTTTCTTTGGGTCCACCTAGTGGCCATTGAAGCACATTTCAAACAGAGACTACACCTTTCCTCCTGAGCTCAGAATGCACCAGAACAGATGTAAACGTTATCATCACAAACAACGCTGTCAAAGACCTTAAAATGGCCTTGGAATGAATTCTTTAAAAAGGCAATTGAGGCAAGAAAACTATAGCAACCAACAGAGGCCTACAAGATAAAAGTTTAACAAACACGAACTTCATTGGTATGGACATTATTCATGAAGTTCAGTCAATCTATTGTATGATGTAATAGTCTTTTTGCTGGAAAACCTATTCATGGGAAATATTCACCAGTTTAGTATTCAAGCAAGCGTAGTGCAGGGCATTCACACGGAATACGCAATCTCTACTTCAGATTCACTCACAGACACAGAGAACAAGCTGAAAAGCACACCTTTCATTTCCATTTGTGAAGTTCAAATGTGAGGAGAGAAAAATTAATCAACAAAGATTAAGTTTTGGGGACTAGAAGAAAGGCTGAGGCATTTTTCAATCTCACTATGGAGATTTGGTGGTCTGGTTCTACTTAATCAAGGTGGGTGAGCCTGAGGTACATTTTAAATTAAAGGCAGAGATGACTTAATCGATGAAAAACTGGAAGATGTTCAGAGAACATAATAAATAAAATAATTCACTATTTTCCAAGTAGTTCCAATTCATTGTATCCAAACTACACAACAAAGCAGTGAAATGGGCTCAGACTCAGCCCTCCATTTTACAGACCACAGTTTAGAAGGTAGACTCACTGACTGGCTAACAGGTGAAGACCTAGACTTCAGCACTCTGCCTTTACCATCAGCGATCAAACAGTCATTCTAAAAGTGGCCCCAAACCATCAGCATTAGCACCATTCAGGAGCCTTTTGGAAATGGAATGCTTAGTCCCTGCCTGAGATCTGTTATATCAGACAATGTTTTTTAACAGGCCCACCTGGCAATTCAGACACACACTGAGGTTTGAAAAGCGCACTAGCTCACAGGGCCAAGAGAGCACACATCCGTCCATCCAAGCATTTGTTCAGTAGTTTCTATACGCCTAATGTGCCAGAGTAGATATAAGAAAATGGAGAGGACAGCAAAGAGCTAGAGAAATAGAATGAGTACTAAATAAACAAATAAAGGTTTAAAAAGTACACCATCAAAGACAGGCAAAGTCTAAGCAACTGTGTTTACAACATAATTAGCAGAGGTGCTCAGAGTGGATATTTACAAGATACATGATGAATAAAATCCTTTATAAGCTAATAATGATAAATGCAGCAGTCCCACAGATATATTAAAGTGAAATCAAACACTACAATGAGCTTCTATTATTTAGAAATAAACAAACTTTACCTGCAGCATCTGTTGGAGAAGCAGAATGCTACTGGGGGAGAGCCACTTAGGAACATCGTATTTCCCTCTCTACAAAAAAGAAAGAAAACATTGAAGCCAACTTTGGTCCAACCTGCCTTGCTAATATTCTACGGTAGTTAGATGCTAGATTTTGCTTCTGTAACTTTCAATATCTTGCCAACTAAAAGATTCAGTCAACACTGTTAATAAAAACAACTCCCAGTTCTGGCCAGAAAAAAAAAATCCAGTAAATTAAATACTATCATCATCTCTAAATTATTCATATGTCAGAAAAGGACTACAGTACTGAGAATATAATTACAATTAACAGTGAAACGCACACACACACACCAGGCTTAGGAATCCACACTGATTACAGGAACAGCAGAGAGATTACTACATTTATTTTATATTGCCAAAGCAAACAGGAGTTGATCACCTACCTTACAGCAATCATCAGCTGACATAGAAGCAACAACAAAGCGTACTTGATAGCAGGGCTTGTATGTAAAAATAGGTCACAGTGAGCCGGGCAGTGGTGATGAACACCTTTAATCCCAGCACATGGAAGGCAGAAACTCTGTGAGTTTGAGGCCCACCCAGTCTACAGAGTGAGTTCCAGGACAGGCTCAAAAGCTACAGAGAAACCATGTTTCAAAATTCACCCCCCTCCAAAAAAAACTAGGTCACAGTGGACAGGAGGTGAACTCGGTGGTAGAGTGTTTGCTTGCCCAGCGAGTGTAAGGCCTTGGTTTGGTACCCAGCCTGAAAACAAAACAAGTCATTAACACACATCGTGTACAGGGCAGAACTCCCAATCACTGAACTGTCAATATCTTGTTTAAAACATTATCATTGTGTGAATATGTGTGTGTGAATGCAGCACATGTGTGGAGATCAGAAGGTAACTGTGGAGCTGGTCCCCTCCGTCCCCCTTTGCAGTGGTTCTGGGGCGTGAGCTCGGGTCATCAGGTCTGTGAGACAAGTGCTTTTACCCATCTCCCCGCCCTCTAAAAGCATTTTCTAGGCAAACATCTTCTGAGGAATGGAAGAGAAGGAAGAGAGAAATGCTTACAACTTGGCGAACTGGGAGATCATCATGGTCACAATATCATAAACCAATGACAAAAGCCAGGAGACTGTTAAACCTTAGTTCAAGTCAGAATACCTTTCAATAGGATCTGCCACAAACACCCTCTTTCCCAATTCTGGGGAAATGATACAACAACAATTTCTTGTGGCAGAGATCAAATTTCTGAATGGTACTAATAACAAGTAATAACAAGTTAATTACTTGAGAAAACCTAAATAAGCTGAATGTTGTTAGGTGGTGGTGGTACACGCCTTTAATCCCTGCGCTTGGGAGGCAAAGTCAGGCAGATCTCAGTGAGTTCGAGGCCAGCCTGCTCTACAAAGCAATCTCCATAAAAGGCAGGACTGTTACACAGAGAAACCTGTCTCAAAAAACAAACAAAAATAATAAGTTGAATGTGTAATTCATGGCATGCATGAAAATTAACTTCAACCAAATTAAATGCAAACATAATATTTTAAGAGTACTTACAGAAAGCAGGGGAGGTTGTTTTTAGAATTTTTCCCAGACAAAACAGTAAAACTAGAAACTTTAAGATTATCATGACAAAACAAACATGTGACATTTCCAAACAGCACAACACGAAGAAGAGTAACAGCCGGCAGGGAAAAGACTTTGCCCCTAAACGAGAGATTACAACTTAGTCACATAAAAGGCTTGCAAGTCGCTATGGTGCCAGCATTACACCTGCTCTTCAGCCCACCCCCATCCCGCAGAGGGTGGTGAAGCACCCTGCCCCCCCCATTGTCAGACCTCTCTTCCACTCACATGCACATTCAACTCATCAGCATTTGAGCTGTGCTCAAAAGACAACATAGCCACCTCATCTGCGCCATCACAAGCCAGCCTCTTGTGGCACATCCAGACTGCAGCACTGTCCCCTGAAGTCTAGTCTTCGCTCACTCCCACTTAGTGAGAGTGGGGCAAGTCATGTCGCCTCAGTACTCTAAGCCCCCCGTGTCCCCCATCTCTCTCAGGGTGGTCTGCTTCCTCACGTCCACCCCACTTCTTGCTACCTCTCAAACTCATCTAATGTCCCACTCTCCCTCACCACACTAGTCATTCATGAAAGCAGTCTGCCTTGGGCCTCAGTTCCCAGGGTTCCCTCTCCTGCCACACCTGCACCAGATGACAGCAGAGTGTGCTTCAGTGGTGACCACCCTGCCCAGCCCGTGCTCACCACAGCACCTCATCACATTCATTCCAACTCGCTTTACAGCCCTTATGACCACCATCAGTTTCATTTTAGGCCTCCCTACATTCAAAACCATGCTTCTTACTACACGATTTGCCCATTCTGTTGACCTCGAATTGTGTCTGGCCTTAGTGTGTATAAGGTGCTCAATTAATATTTTTTGACTAAAGGAACAAATTGGACAAAAAAAATAGATTCTAAAAGAAAACAGGCATAGAATACTAACAGGACATTTAAATGGCTAATAAGCATGAAATTGTGCTCAATTAATATAACAAAAAATTTAAGGGCTAGGGATGTGGCTCAGCTGGCAGAATGATTGCCTAACATGCACAAGACCCTGTTCAGTCCCCAGCACTGTATAAAACCAGGTGTAATGAGACACTCACCATAGGTGGAATTTTCTATCCCAATAGCCAGCTCCCAAATAACCACACAGAGATTTATTATTAATTATAAATGTCCGGCCAATAGCTTAGGCTTATTACCAACTAGCTTTTACAACTTAAATTAACCCGTATTTCTTATCTATATTTTACCATGTGGTTCAGTACCTTTATTCAGTAGAGCATGTTAATCTTGCTTCTCGCCATGTCTCAGGCCAACACACCCTCCTTCATCCCAGAGCGCGCGCGCGCGCTCTCTCTCTCTCTCTCTCTCTCTCTCTCTCTCTCTCTCTCTCTCTCTCTCTCTCTCTCTCCCACCCCCCCCCAACCTCTTCCTGCCTAGCTACTGGCCATTTAGCTCTTTATTAAACCAATGAGAGCAACACATCTTCACAGTGTACAAAAAGATTATTCCACAATTCACCTGTAATCCTCATACTTAAGACAGGAGAAGGGGAGTTCAAGGTCTCAAAAAACAAACAGGAGTTGGGAGGAAGGCTCAGTGGGTAAAGGCACTAGCCGCACAAGCTGGGCAACCAGAATTCAATTCCAGAAACCCACGATTTAAAAACCCCTGTGTGGAGCTATACCTGTAATCCCAGCACCACTACTAGAAGACAGTAAGCAGAGACAGAGTCACCCAGAAGCCAATAGGACAGCCAGCCGGAATTACATGGCACAACAGCGGGACAATGAGAGAGACCCTGTCACCAAGGTGGGAAGCACAAATCAAAAGTTGTCCTCTGCCTCCACAGATCTGCCTTCATGTACACACACACACACACACACACACACACACACACACACACATAAAATAAAGAGACAAGGAGAGGCCCTGTCTCAAGGAAAAGGGGCTGAAGAGATGGCCCAGCAAAGAAGAGCACTGACTGTTCTTATAAAGGATCTGGATTCAGTTGGATCACCTTAAAGGTGGCTCACAACCATCTGTAACTTCCGTGCCAGGGATCCAATACCATCTTCTGACCTCTATGGAGACACCAGATACACACACAAGGTACACATATATACATGAAGGCAAAACTGTGCTACATAGAAAATAAAAATAAATCTTTTTTTTTTTTTGAGACAGGGTTTCTCTGTAGTTTTGGTGCCTGACCCGGAACTAGCCGAGTGCTGGGATTAGAGGTGTGCGCCACCACCGCCCGGCTAAAAATAAATCTTTAAAAAAATTTAAGTTATTGCTTTTATAACACTGACAAACATATTAGTTTTTGTTTTTCTAAGATAGGTGTCACTATATTGCCCAGAATAGCCAGGGCTCAAGTTATCTTCCTGTCTCAACCTGAGTAGCTGAGACTAAAAGCACATATAAACTGATAATGTAAGCATGGTAGCACTTACTGTAGAACTGTTTGTAATGTGGCTAAAGAACCTATGGCCAAGTCCAAAGGGCCTCGCAAACCACAGGAAGCCACAGTAAAATTCCTGAGTAAGGACTCTGAGTTAGAAATGTAGTCCAGGGAGATACAGGCAGGCATAGAAAGAAAGCCAAAGTCAGTTGTAATGAAGGAGACTCTGAGAATCCATCCACTAATACACTAGTAAGGGTATAACAGAAGTTAATCCAGTTTACAAGTCAGGGACAGGTTACAGGTCATTCAAAGTCATAAACTATATGGTAGACATGATGGCTCAGGCCTTTAATCCCAGCACTTGGGGAGCAGAGGCAGGCAGATCTCTGAGTTCATGGCCAGCCTGGAGTATATGAGTTCCTGGTTAGAAGGGCTACACAGTGAGACCCTGTCTCAAAAAAAAAAAAAAAAAAAAAAAACAATACATATGGCAGGCTGGGTTTTT
>NW_026067972.1:5431019-5467147 GCF_014885135.2 Alexandromys fortis
AAAAAAAAAAAAAAAAAAAAAAAACAATCTATATGGCAGGCTGGTTTTCTATTATGTTAAAGAGGTAAGCAGAGTTCCAAAGTTTTCATTCCCTTTCTCTTTGGTCTTCAATGTGATACAGAGAGACCACTCATTTATACCTTGCTTGGGGTGGGGGATGTTAATGCTTGCCTGAGTCAGAAGCCTCTAATTTATTTCTCCCTACTGGCCTTTAGCTATAGCCAACTGAACCCCATGTGAAGGCTCAGTGCTATCTTGTCCCAATTTTTATTCCAAGGAAGGAGGGATTTAGATGCTGCTGCCAACTCTCCAGTAATATGGGGTGGACCTCTCACTGGCCCCTCCCATAACTGAGTATTTCATAACTCCTAGCCAAAGGCTTCTAGCGAGTATGCCCAGGAACTGGATTTGCTCTCAGCAAACAGACCATCTGCCTGCCTCTCATAAGCTTCAGCTTGCTCTTGTCAAGGTCCCACAGAAAGAAGAGCTTCATCTACTTACCTGCTTATCAAATGGTCACAGCCCACCTCAGTTTCTGATCGGAACTTGCTCCCCTGCTGGTCACTCATTGGTCAGACTCTGTGGGCTAGCTCTGGGTGGCCTTTCCCCACGCTAACAGCTACAGACTTTGCTGCTTACTCCCTCACCCCTCGATGCTGGGCTGGTGCCCACTCCCACTGTGGGAGAGTAAGTCAGCGGTGCTAAGCCACCACCCTCAAGTTCACCTACAGCTTCAGTTAGGGTCTCACCTCCTAGCGGCCTCCCAAGGAGAGGTCTGGTTCCAGGTTCCCTGCTTTTCTGATACTCCAAAACAGGCTCATAACTACCAAAGTAAAAGAAATGTTATGCCCTAAAACTAACATTCAAAAGAAAAAAAAAAGCAAACAAACAAAAACTTAGCTAAAAGTAGGAATACTCCAAATGACATGTACCACACAGCCAGCATGAGGAACTTTTTAGTAGACGCCCTGTGCTTTGCAGGAGCATGCAGGGTTGGGGGTACTCCTGACTTCTAAGTCAGGCCGTAAATGCTGCTGCACACTGCAGTACTACAGCACGCCACCACCACAGCAAAGAAGGACCGCATCCCAAGTATCAACAACAAAGCCAAGGCTGAAAACCAGTCACAGAGCAAAATGTTTTAACTGGCTAGAAAAGGAACGAGAAGCAGACAGTGCTTCTTGCGCTGTGCTAAAGGAAGCCTACAAGTACAGAGAGGGGTGATTTGAATAGTAAAATATACATTCAAAGAGCAAACGGAAAAGACCTCAGGGAACAATGCTGCTGAGGAGGGCACCTCCACAGAAGGCCCTGTGCGAGCCAGAACTGCACCCCTAAACCCTGCTTCTTTATTTAAGGGTGATTACCTTGCAAACGAGAACAGAGCAACAGGAGATGAAAGCCAAGTGGGAGGAGGAGAAAGGTCTATGGGCAAAGAATAATCCTGGGGATTCCAGCAGTCTTGAAATGGTTCGTTTTGCACATGGTACTAAGAAAAGCAGGCAGTCTCTTCAATACACAATGACAGCACTATAGTCAACTCTATAAAAATTATAAAAATATAATCTCATAAAGGGACGGCTTGTTCATTTCCTTTAAAGTTGAAAGTAACAACGGATAAGCAATTTTACCTTCAGGCTATCCAACTCTAACTTCTAAATTACATAGACTAGTGTGTGTGTACTAGAACTGAAGTATGGCCATGCTTGTCTTCAAACACAGTGATAGCAAATAAACAGATGACTTTACTAAGACTGATACACAATCCCTAAGTAATCATGCTGAAAATGACAGCTCAGCATTTTGGTTAACATCATCAACAAATGCAAAAGATAAACAAAGCCCGCCTCCTAAGTAAGTTACACAGTGTGTCAAATACTGCTGAGCTTTTCAGTCAAGACCTGTGGGATGTAAGAGTCCCAAGTGAGAATTTTTAGAAAATTCTAGGCAGATACATACTGTATGCAAGTGATACAACACCTTAATTAGATTCAACCAGCAGACTGTATTACACTGCGACTCGGAGCAATAGTTCTGAGCCAAGATTACAATAAATTTCAAAATCTATAATGTGTGAAATTAAATTCCACAATAATGCATAAAAAATCGTAATTTGAATCAATTTTCAACTTGCAAATACATGAAAAACTAAAAAATAAATTCAGAGTAGAAGAAAGAAAGAATGCACGTATTAGTAAATAATATTAATTAGGAAGGCCAAATTCTACCAAACAAGAATTAGGTATTTTCTACCTCATTCATGCCGCTGCAAAGGCACTCAGTTTGCCAAAAATAAAACCTTGGATTTTACCATTAGAGCAGAACACTTTCATATTATTTTAAGGTAAGTTCCAACTCCCAAAAGATTTATTCAAGATCTACTAGTGTACTCCAAATAAATAAATAAATATACTGATTAAACAATATTAATATTTAATAGTGTTAATGCCACATCTGCCATGTGAATGTGAATTTGCAAAACAGCAAAGGAAAGCAAGCAGCATAGTAGTCTAAGATCCAGAAAGGCAAAAATACAGCAAATCTCAGTCAAGTCAGTAAATTAAGAACATCATGGACCTAATGTAACTTGGTTTCCACAGACTATGAACCATCACTTATTTTTATAAAATCTTGGTAGTTTGAATAGAATTCAGCCTACAACAGGATAGGCAAACCCTCAGGTGAGCCTGTACTGCTCAGTGTACTTTTCCTGCTGTCTTGCTTTTGTATTAACTACAAATAAGTATGCACACAGCCTTTAGTCTGTCTCACCACACAGCCTGGCCCCAGGACTGCTGATTCGGATGGCCCACTGAACTGCTTTTCCTGCAATGGATTTTGGGGTTCCTGGAGGAAAACTGAGTAATCTCAACACAGTTAAGAGTCTGTTCCCTCAAGCCACCGACCAGGTACATCTGGAAACCACTGGCTAGCACGTGCTTTGTTTTCTTGTCTCTCCAATAACCAACACCAAAAGCATCAAGATGCAGACCTTGGACCTGTTGCCAGCGCTGCCAGGTTTCCACCATGTGTGTTAACTGCATCACTGCAGTGCAAACGGTGCCAGATGGACATTTTGGTCCTTCTTTTGACATCTTGGGCTTCACAAGAGGTCTGAGGATAGCCATGATGCAGAGAAGGAGATGGATGGCACCTCCAAAAAACAATGCCAAGAGAGTTCCATTTTTTTGTGGGGTGGGAGAAACAGGATCTCATGCAGCCCAGGATGGCCTTAAATTCACTGTGTAGCCAAGAATGACCTTGAATTCCTGATATGCCTCTATCACGCACTGGGATCACAGGCATGTGCCACCACTCCAAATTAATAAAATGCTAAGGATAGAAGCCAGGACCTCATGAATGGTAGGCAAGCACTCTACCTAGTGAACTACATCTCCAGTCCTTTTTTGTTTTACTGTTTTGTTTTGTTTTTTTAAGAGAGGGTCTCATGTAGTCCTGGGTGACTCGAACTCACTACGGTAGCTGAGGATGGCCTTGAACTCCTGACCCTCGAGTGACTTCCTCCTCCTCCTAAGGGCTAGAATTACACGCTCCACCACATGTCCTGCCCATTCAGTTTTTAAACAATTTAGAAATATTAATGGCACAATGTCAACTGTCAGTGGCAGTAATTATTACATGACAGAAGCAGCAGAATTCAAAACTTCAACATAACACTAAGAAAACATAAAACAAGAGTCAAGGGATTCAGAGCTACAGAGTTGGAATGGACTTGGGAAATTACTGACTACCGGAACGCTGTAACAATACTGATGAACAAAATCAGAACTAGTCAGGACGCAATGCCATCCCGTCACGGAAAAAGCTGACGCATAACAACACCTAATGGGAACAAGGAAAGTGAACTTGTAACCATGGTAAACCTGATATGAAGGGATGTCTGGGCACATTCTGGTCAATAGGTGCAAACGTAAGCTTGATGTGGAAGTCATGTCTCTTCTTGGTGCCAGTGATTTTTGTAGACTAACAACTACAGAGCTGAGAAATCGTGACTCGTAGTTATGAGGAAGGGCTCTGGGCTCAGGCAGCCATAAGACCCTGAGGAAGTTAATGAAGTCTCTACCTTTGCTTCCTCCACTACAGAAGGAAACATAACAGAAACTGTCTTCTTTTACAAAACCTAGCCAATCAGCACAGCTCCCAGATGCCAAGTGTTATTCTTGTGACAAAGGAGTAAGACACACATGCAGCAAGCATTTTCTTTCTTTTTGGGCAACCATGTGCCAGCTCAACAAGACATACAGCCTACATGACAGAAGGCGCCAAGCCCTTGGAGGAGCAGTGACAGCAGGAAACACAGCTTCACTAAGTAACAAGCTGAACCTAAGAAAAACACACGTACACCTGGAAAGGGGAGACAGAAAAAATCACCTGACAAAACTGGGAACATGGGAGTTGGGGGGAGTAGGAAGGGCCGAAGGGGAAGACGAGGGTAGAAGGGGAGTGGGGAGGAGAACTTAGGGAACGGGATAGTCAAGATGGGGGAAGGACAGAGATGAGAGCAAGGAAAGAGATATTTTGATTGATGGGGCTAGCAAGAAACCTGGCACTAGAGAAATTCCCAGAAATCCACAAGGATGACCCCAGCTAAGACCCTAAGCAATAGAGGAAAGGGGGCCTGAACTGGCCTTGCACTGTAGTCGACTGATGAATATCTTAAATATCACCACAGAACCTTCATCCAGCAACTGATGGAAATAGAGGCAGAGACCCACAGCGGAATACTCAACTGAGCTCCCAAAGTCCAGTTGAAGAGTGGGAGGAATGAGAATATGAGCAAAGAGATCAAGACTAAAATGGGTACACCCACTGAAACAGTTTACCTGAGCTAACGAGAGCTCACCAACTCCAGCTGTGGTGTGGGAAGTCCATCTGTCTATGTGTTGCTTTTATTGGTTAATGAATAAAGAACTGCTTTGAGCATATGGCAGGGAAGAACAGAACTAGGCAAGAAAAGCTAGGCTGTATGCTGGGAGAAAGGAGGCAGAGTCAGAGATGTCATATAGCCCCACCAAAGACAGAAGCCAGAACTTTACTCAGTAAGCCACAGCCACATGGTGATATACAGATGAATAGAAATGGGTTAATTTAATATAAGAGTTAGCCAATAAGAAGCTAGAGCTAATGGGCCAAGCAGTAATTTAAATAATACAGTTTCTGTGTGATTATTTCAGGACTAAGCAGCCAGGAAGCAACAAGCAGCCCCTCCTCCAACACAGCTGGACAGGGAAGGAACCAGGATAGGTCCAAACTAGTCCTTTTGAATGTGGGTGACAGTTCTATAGCTGGGGCAGACTGCGGGGCCACTGCAGTGGCACCAGGATTTATCTCTCCTGCTTGTACTGGCTTTTTTGGAGTCCATTCTCTTTGGATGTATACCTTGCTCAGCCTAGCCGTAGTAGGGAGGGTCCTGGACCTTCCCCAAAGCAATGTGCCATACCCTCTCTGAGGAGTGGTTGGGAGTGGGGTGGGAGGATAGCTGGAGGGAAGGGGAGGAGGGGAGGAAGTAGGGATTGGTATGTAAAATGAAAAATGATAAATGATTGTTTTATTTTTTAGAAAATAGATAGATAGATAGATAGATAGATAGATAGATAGATAGATAGATAGATAGATGATAGATATTTTAAAAAATATATAAAACAAAACTTCAACAAAAAGTCTAAAGTGCATGCTGGAGGCACAAAGATTTCAGTGCAGCTCCAAAACAGAGAGCCCTTTTTCTGTACACCTACAGAGACTCACAGCTGGCTGGTACAGTTACCTCCCACTCTCTACAACAGCTCACTAAAAATGTACCAGCCTATCCATAAAGTACCAATCCTCGCAAAACAAGTTCAACAGCACATTAAAAGGATTATATACACCAGGACCATACAGTCTCTATTACAAGGTCTGAGGACTGTTCAACAAACCAAATCAAATTAACAAACTTTACAAATGAGAAGAAAATACATTATCATCTAAATTGATACAGAAAAGCATATGGCAAAATAACAGCACCCCATAAAAGCACCTGACAAAAAAGGGATAGACAAGAACTACCTCAACATAACGAAACCTTAGGGTTACATCATATGCCATAGGAAAACCCTGAAAGCTTTCCCTCTAAGACTAAGAGCCATCTCAGCACTCAGAACAGAGTGTAGCAGAAGGACTGTGGGGATTAAAGCCAACGTGGGCTACAGAGGGAAGTCCAGGACAACCTGGGATACAGTATGAGACGTCACCTCAAAATTACAAACCTCAGCTGGTGTAACTATGGTGTAAGACTACAAACTATGGTGGTGTCTGCCTTTAACCCAGTACACCGGAGGGATGAGGCAGGCAGACAGAGCTCTGTAAATTTGAGGCAAGCCTGGTCTACATAGCAAGCTAGCCAAGGCTACATAGCGAATGAAACCCTTTCCCAAAAACAAAAAAAACATAAAGCACACACACAAAAACAAACAAACCAACCAACCTGGGGCCAGTGAGATGGCTGAGCAAGTAGGGAAAGGTGCTTGCCAAGTCTGACAACTCAAGTTCAGACACCTTAGAAATGTAATCATTCCACAAATTGTTTTCTGACCTCCACACTTACACAGTGGCATTGCCCCCAAACAAGTATATAACTGAAATTTAAAAATAAAACTTTGAGATCAGCCTAGGCTATATAAAACCATGTATGTATATATATTTGGGGTGGGGGCTGGGGAGATAGTTCAGCTGATAAGAACAATGTCTCCTTTTCCAGAGGACCTGGGTTCAATTCCCAGCACCCACATGGGAGCTCACAGTCTGTAACTTCAGTTCCAGGTGATCTGACACCCTCACACAGATGAAACATAATAAAAAAAATTTTTTAAATGTATTAAAAAAAAAAAAAACAAGAGTTGCTAAGTTTCACCACTTCTATCACTTCTATTAACACAGTACAGGAAGTACTAGCCAGAGCAAGCAGGGAACCAGAAGTAAAACCTTTACATGATTCAAACTGAAGAGATACATAAAGCAAAGACCACTCCCCCCCCCACACCCCAGTTTTCTTCCACAGACTGCAGCAGCCATCAGCTTCTAGTATTTCCTGCCAAAGACGCTGGGCTTTATTGTGTTTTTCAGAATGACGATATGCTATACAAGGCTCTGTGCCTTGCTTTTTCAATTAGCACTGTGTCTTTTTAAATTTTTATTTTATTTATTATTAGTGAAGTGGTGTTTAAGTATGAGTCAGAAGACAACTTTGACAACTTTCAGGGGTCAGTTCAATACTTCCCTTGGAGGCTCCAGGAAGCACTTCTTCCTGCCCACCATCCTGCCAGTCCACTTAACAACATAGCTTAAGTATTATTTTATTATCAATATTTGACGAGGTCCTTCATTCTCCCCTCCACTCACCCCCAGACAGGGTTTCTCTGTGTAGCCATAGCTGTCCTGGAACTAACTCTGTAGACCAGGATGGCCTCGAACTCACAGAGTTCTGCCTGCCTCTGCCTCCTGAGTGCTAGGATTAAAGACGTGTGCCACTATCACCCAGCTCCTTTTTAAATCTATAGGTGGTCTACTATTAACATCTAAGGTAATTTCACAAGAATGTTTTCCGAAAGAGAGAGAGAGAGATAGAGAGAGAGAACGCAAGAAAGAAAGATCCTTAGAAACCTGTAAGAAATAAGGACAGGGGCTGGAGAGATGGCTCAGTGGTTAAGAGCATTGCCTGCTCTTCCAAAGGTCCTGAGTTCAATTCCCAGCAACCACATGGTGGCTCACAACCATCTGTAAAGAGGTCTGGCGCCCTCTTCTGGCCTTCAGGCACACACACAGACAGAATATTGTATACATAATAAATAAATATTTAAAAAAAAGAAATAAGGACAGGAAGGAAGGAAGGAAGGAAGGAAGGAAGGAAAAAGCATCCTCCAACTCCATTCCTTTTAACCATGGCCAAATAACACCTACAGTCTTAACTTTTAACAGCCTGGACTGTATCTGTCTTTTGGTACTTTAATCCATGGAAAATACAATAAGCAGCGCAGACAGCTTTTATTCTGAAATTCTGTACCCACACTACTCACCATAATCTTCTTGTACAAAGCCATGACATTATCATCATCAAACGGTAAAAATCCGCACATAAGCACATACAAGAGGATGCCCATGCTCCAAACATCTGCCTAAGAGGGGAAAAAATAGCATTAAAATACATCTCAAAAAAAAGAAAGAACACAAAATGAATCACAGAATTTTCACAAAGCTGGAAGAGAACTAAGAACCAGCCAATTCAACTTGCTCATTCTACAGAGAGTGAACACGAAGCCCAGAAAGGCCAAAGTCACTGACTCAGTGAGTGGAAGACCTCCTGGCTTTGAATTCAGTATAGTCCTCTAGCCACATGCTAGTACTGAATAAAAAATAACTCCTAACTGGGTGGAAACTGAGCCATGATAAGGAAATGAAGCCAGGTCTCTAATTCTCAAAGACAGTTTTAAGGCTACCAGGGGCTTAAGGTTACATATAAAGATTACGTAAACATGTAGAGAGATGTCTGAAAACTTCCTGGCCATCTGCAAATGTAATTAAGCTGTGTTGTAAAATCCTTTGTACATAGAGAGATCTTAATAAAACTCAGTGGTTGATTTTTCCAACATGTAGGGTGGCACCACAGCACTACAAATCCTAAACTCCAGAAGGAAGTTTACATCGCTCTGAGACATCCTTGAGTCTCATGAGTCCTGAGCAGTAACTATTTATTCAAGCAGTACTTGGCTTTGACCAACAATAATGCCACATTATTAGTCACAGCTCCTAATCTTGGTTGTCAACTTGACTACTGTGGAAACACTAAAACCAAGGTGCAGCTGTGTGATCAGATATTGGCGGTGGGGAGACCCAGCCTAAGTCTGGCGCACACCTGCTAGTCGCAGCCTACACAGAAAGGCGTGGGAGAAGGAAGCTTTTGCTTTTTGCTGCTCAGTCTCACTCTCACTGACAAAGGTGTCTATCCTGTTGCTGACTGTTGTTCTATCCAGTATCGTCAGGATTCCAACACCCGCCAGACTGAGACTGCAAAAACACCCTGCACCATGGACAGGACAACTACTAGATTCTTGGCCTTTCTGTTGTGAGACAGCCATTATTGGATTACAAGAATTATAATCTATAACTCAATCTAGTAAGTCCATATTGTTTTTTCCATTCTGGAAGGTAGTGCTAGCATATTCAATCTCCAGTACACTATAAAAAGAAAAGGCCCCTCCTGACCTCCAGGAAATACACATATATAAAGCTACAGGCAGTACTCCAATTACTGCCCAGGCTGCTGCCCTCTTGCAGCAGATTCAATACACTATCCTCCCAAAATAAATATGTATTTTCTCTGCCGCTTCCTAAACAAATAAATGGATGAACGAATAAGTACATAAATAAGCATTATCCCTGCCACTGCCAAGTCTCCCAGAGGCAGGGACTCAAGTGCATTCAAGATTCAGCTTCACCTTACCCCACCGCCATGGCCAAAAGCCACTGCTGCTGAAGGTGTAATGGACGGCTTTCTAGAAGATGTTCATGACCACACTCATCCATGAAAGCCCAGCTCTAAGCTCATCTCTCTGTGTCTGTTTCCAATTGTGATATCCCTGTGTATGTCAAGACGATGAAGGCTCTTTATGCTGAGCACCAAATCAAGCTAAAGTTACTGAAAGCAAAAAACTAAACAAATACAACTATGATACCCCATAAAGCTATATAGTGGGTAAGGACTACAGCAAAGAATCTCAGGCCAAGAGGTCATGGAAGAGCACTTCAAATACAAGAAATGGACAAATTAAAAATTTGGCTCATTTAAAATAAAAGAACAAACAAAACAGGGCTGGCAAGATGACTTCACAGGTAAAGGCACTTGTTACCAAGGCTGACAAGCTGAGTTCAATGCCTGGAACCCAAATGGTGAGGACAGAACTAACTGCTGAAAGTTATCCTTCGACCTCCATATGTACACTGTGGCATTCGCTGCCCCAAAATACACACAAAATAGATATAGTAAAGAATCTTTTTAAAAGAGACAATATATTAAAAATAATAAAATGTACATAAATAGTTATGAAGGGATATGATGCTCAGTTTACATTCATATGGTTTTAAAAAAGGATCTGCATAATATGTATGTTCTAAGAAAAAAGTAAATAGAGGAAAATATAAATAAATACAAATTTAAATAAAAATATACCAAAGTTCTTAATTCTATTTTTGTACAATACTTTAAATCTGAGATGAAAATGAATTCACTAAAAATATACAAAAATCCCAGCTATCCCTGTTCCAAATTAAGCAAGCTGGTATTTCCAAAGTCCTCCCACATAGCACTTCTCCCCAGAGATGTTCCACAGGAAGGTGGATTCTGCAGGTAAAGAAAGCTGGGACCAGCTCGCACCTGTGCTGTTTCCCCTCCAAAGATCCCCGCTATACAAGAGTGAATGCAAGAGAGGAGACGTTCAGCCCAGCAACTCCTGAACTTCTGAAAAGTCATGGTTTATTTCTTTACAACACTAATGCCAGCAACACCTGAGCTCCAGAGAACAAGAGGGGCCGCCTAAAACTTGAAGGGTCAAGTGCAAAGGAGGCAAAGCCAGGCTTTCTGAGCAAGGACATTTGAAGGACAGTTTTGTTTTTCTTCGGTGCTAATAAAAGTCTTTGAAAACTGGGTGTGCCACCATAGCCTTGGGCCATACCTAGCTTACCCTGCCTCAAACTACAGCACACTTTATACAAAAAGCAACTGTAATGAGGATGACAGAAAAAAATCCCCAAACTCATCAGGAACAATTACCTCTGATCCAAGATACGATTTGCCTTGGATTAGTTCAGGTGCTGCATAAGCAAGACTCCCACAGCAGGTCTGTAGATGGTAGTCCTTGTTGCCCTACCATAACAAAAAATGAAACTTATTAGTTATGGCCCCGAAGAATAGTAAGTCTCAAGTTAGGCATGATGTGTACATTTGTAAGCAGAGCACCAGGAGTTCAAGGCCAGAATCAACTACTTAGAAAGCTTGAGACCAGTCTGGGTTCAGATGAGACCCTGTCTCAAAAAGATAAAAATAAACATTAAAAACATTAAACTTTGACAAAATTTCTCTTTTGAATTCAAAGAAAGGCTAGATGAAGAACCATCCCATGCCAGGTGTGGTGGCACACATCTTCAATACCAGGACTTTGGAGGCAGAGGCAGGCAGATCTCTGAGTCTGAGGCCAGCCTAGGCCTGGACTATAGAATGAGTTCCAGGACAGTCAAGGTTACACAGAGAAATCTTGTCACAAAAAAAAAAAAAAAAAAAAAAAAAAAAAAAAAAAAAAAAAAAAAAAAAAAAAAAAAAAAAAAAAANAAAACAAATAAATAAACAACAAAAAAAACTCTTCCAAATAATCAAGAGATTTCTGCAAATGCTCTTTGTGTATATGTACACGCACATATGCCAACTGTGATTCTCTGGATTTTCAACACCACCCAACCTCACATGAACAACATTTTCCCTTTAGTTAAGTCATATCAAGTCCATACTTCCCCTAAATATTTATTTGCATAGTAATAAACCTCACATCCATCCAAGCACCCATGATTTCCTACACCCAAGTATTCAAGAAATACTCACCGAATTCAAGTCCCTATCTTTAACATCTAATCTTTTTTTTTTTTTTTTTTGGTTTTTCAAGACAGGGTTTCTCTGTGGTTTTGGAGCCTGTCCTGGAACTAGCTCTTGTAGACCACGCTGGTCTCGAACTCAGAGATCCACCTGCCTCTGCCTCCCAAGTGCTGGGATTAAAGGCTTGCGCCACCACCTAATCTTTACAAATGCAGAACAACTTCCTTTTTGTTCACAGGAAGAAACAAGTGGTAAGTAGGAGACATTGCTAATCTATCCTAATCTATCCTTCAGACCCTGTGGTAAGGCAAATCACCGCCTTACCTGGTGATCTGTCAACCTCTTCTGCCCTCCAAAGAGGCACAGGCCTTATGAAAATGAAGCTGCTGCTGCACTCCTGTGCTGAGCCCTACAGGGGGCAAAGACCTAGAAACCTAAAGATTTTGTTTACACCATTGTCGCTTAGAATTCCAATGCTAAAGTTCCTTTTTTGAATTTTGAATTAAAATTACCAATGCCTTGAGGGATTTCTTAGAAAATGTGGTATTCGATGTTAACTTCACAGTTCTGAGCACTGTTAGTGTCTATCTGGCAAGTATTTGAGAGATCAATGGAAAGCTAAATATTCTAAATTTAACACGAATATACTTCTTTTTGATTAAGAAAATAAAATCAGATTTTTCAAAGTAAAAAAAAAAAAGATTTTGTTTACAAATGAAACATACCCAGAAGTGAGAGACCCACAGAGGCTGAGGCCATCCTTCCCACCACCCCCATTTTCTTGGATGGTGTCTTTGTGAGTTGGAGCTGTAGCAGTCATTTAAAAAAAGCTAATGGAGTCTTCCACAAACATCCCCACCCACCTCCTATGGAGAATGCAACTTATCTGCCCGTCAAAGGATGGTTTTTATATGCTTTATGTCTGTAAAAAAAAAAAAAAAAAAAGAAACTGCCTTCTGAATCATCTGCTTCCCAGACACAAGCCTCCACTGGTAATCTCAGAATAGACACCAGTGGGAGAAGAATCAGAAAGAACCAGACATTCAAAACTGAGGAGGCAAAATCTGCTTCCCCTTGCTAATGCTGAGGGGCAGGAAATCATCACGGGACTACAAAGGCCTGAGAGGAGCCTGCAATTTCAACGTTCTTAATCAGTGTAGACAGCTCATTTTAGCAATGGAGTGCCATCATTAGAGAACCCGGAAGGAAGCCTCCAACAAGCAGCCACACAGGAGACCTGCTACAGAGGTTCAAAGTCACCTCAGAGAAGTTATGCTAGAGAACACCAGGACTTACCTATGGAATGCAAATGAGGGGCATTTCAAGTGGAATAAATATAGAAGCCCATGGCCATCCATTCCCCCTTCTTTCACAAAGAAGGGGAATCAATCCTTAGTTATAGAACTTCTGTGTAATAAAAACTAGATACACACCAAATACCCAGCTTCTACACAAATGAACCAAGGCAGCACCTAGTGGCAACATACGCAAACTGCAAACACATGACTTAGCATTCATAGTATAATGGCTTCATGTTGCCTGGCATTACAATTGTCCCTGGGGACAAATCCTTGACCTACAGTGCTGGCTCACAATCTTGACTCCATCTCAGAATTATCTAGCAAACTTAGAAAACTACCAGTGCTAAGGATAAAATTTTCAAAATGGATGTAACTAAGTTCAATAAAGATTAAGTGAGCCAGGCGGTGATGGCGCAAGCCTTTAATCCCAGCACTCGAGAGGCAGAGGCAGGTGGATCTCTGGGAGTTCAAGGCCAGCCTGGTCTACAAGAGCTAGTTCCGGGACAGGCACCAAAGCTACGGAGAAACCCTGTCTCGAAAAACCCAAAAAAAAAAAAAAAAAAAGATTAAGTGAAAGTCAGTGCAATATAACACCAACAGGTACACTTATAGACAGACATACGTGTATTTTTATTTTTGCACTTACCTTGGGTTCTGCACAGAGACCAAAGTCAATCAGCTTTAATTTACGATATTCATCAAACAATAAATTTTCCTGGGAAAACAAAGATATTTTGTTAACTGTATTCTGATTTCCTTATATCACATCCCACCTTTAACCATTTCTAAAACTGATTTAGTTGTTTTAATTTGAAGCTGAGATCCAATATAAGTTAAATCACTGAAACCTAATGAAAAGATTAGAAAAAAATAGAGCTGAGGATAAGCATATATCTTTGACCCTAATAATACTCAGGAGGCAGAGCAAGCAGATCTGTTTGAGGCCAGCCAGGGCTACAAAGTGAGACCCTGTTTCCACCACCACCATTACCACCACAGAGAGGCAGAGACAGAGACAGAGACAGAGACAGAGACAGAGACAGAGACAGAGACAGAGAGAGAGAGAGAGAGAGAGAGAGAGAGAAGGAAGGGAAGAGGAGGAGGGGAAGGGACGAGGGAGGGGAGGGGAGGGGAGGGGAGGAAACTGGAGATGGTGCTCAGAGAAAGAGCACTTTCCCAGCATACCCAAGGTCCTAGAATCACAAAAAGAATGAAAAAGAGAGAGGCCTAGGGAGATGGTAGGTGAAGTGCTTACTCTGTAAACATGAGGAAGCTAAATTCAGACACCCAGCATCCATGTAAAAAGCCAGGCATGACAACACACACCTCTCTAATCCCAGCACTGGGGAGGCAAAGAGAGGAGTATCCTGAGGCTCACTGTCCAGACAGTCTAGCCAAAATAGCAAGCTCTGGGCTCAGTAAGAGATCTTTTCAAAGAATAAGATAAAGGAGGAAAAACCATTCCTCCTAGTACGCCGAGGCAAACTACAAGTGAAGACAATTTCTGCCAAAGTAAGTTTAAGACTAAACAGAGCTCAGACTGAAGACTGAGGTATTAAACACATGAAAAGGTGGTAACACTGCCACAGACCTACTCTAGGTCCCAGACCTTTTTGATGAAGCTACATTTAAATACATACTCAGTTATATCAGTCACATTAGAGCCTAAAGACTAGAAGACTGCTCACATTTTTCATCAGTCCTTTAAAATTAGAATCTGTCAATCCTACTGAACTGCTCCCTTCTACAGAGAAGTGGTTTGAAATTAAAGGAATATAATTCAGCATTTTAGGCAGCTAAAACAGGAGTCTCTCAGCCTGAGCTATATAGATCGAGGTTGTCTCAAACAAAAACAAAACACTGAATGGAAAATGCCCAATGGTACATCGTGCCGAGGGATAAAATCTTGATTCCAAAGGCATCCCATGTCACACACAGCTGCCAGGTGAGAGAATGGTAAGAAAGAAAAAGGAATGTGACAGATTCTGAACAAAACAAAACGACCAAGGAGCCAAACTGGCGGGTTTTTAGCAGAACACATGGATACCTGGAAATAAGAGGCGGACCACACTCAACTCTCAGGTGAGCATTTGTGACAGGGCCACTTACTGGCTTGAGGTCCCTGTGGGCATAGCCCTGGCTATGCACGTAAGCAACTGCAGACAGTATCTGACGGAAGACGACTCGGGTCTCCTCTTCCGACAGGCGATCCTGGGAGATGATGTAGTCGAACAGCTCTCCTCCTGGACAGTACTTTAAGAGCAAGATCACAGTTACAGCTGACAGAATCACTTCCCAGCATAGAAAGTAAAAACATACTCAAGTCAATGTTAGCACAACTGTAAGGCCAGGGAACTGAGTGAGCATATCTAAAACTACACTCTCAGGATCCAACAATTCACTAATTATTCCAGGAAGGAGAAAAATAATTCTTCCCTTGAGCAGTTTTATTAGCAATAAACAGAAGTCAAGCCGACTACCATTGTGATTTTCAAAAGCTCACTCAGGGCTTTATATTTTTATAACAAAGTACTAAAACTCATTCTCAAGTTAATGTACTCACATTTAGTACAGTCATCTAAAATCAAAACTGAAAAGCAGCAGTAATTATTGTTTCTTCAGTAATTACTGCTGGTCACTGTCCAAAGACGAGCGATTTTCAATCTCTCACAAAGAGCCCGTTAGGGGCCTGGGGATGGCTCTGTGGGTAGTGCATGCTGAACAAACATAAGGACTGAGTTCAGGTTCCTAAGCACCCACATAAAGGCCTGCAGCTGGCAACACACATCTGAAGTCCCAGCACCAACGAGGTAACGACCAGCAGATCCTAGGGCTCCCAGTCAACCAGCCTCCCCTAAACACTAAGCTCCAGGTTCAGTGAGAGGCCCTGTCTTAACAAGTAATGGAAAAAACAATATAAAAAGACACTCTTGAGTTTCCACGTGCACATACGCAAGCACACATACTCGCATATACATATGCATACACACCACACCACAAAACACACACACACACGCGTAAATGTAGGAGGCATACAACAAGTAATTAAGAGGAAGGGCTTACAAAGTCCTCTCTCCAGGATTTATACAGTTAATGATTGATAAGTGAGGAGAAACATTTTCTTCAGTGATGTAGCCACTTGTAAGGCACCCACACTATTATATGCAACCCTCAGAAAATTCAAAAGAAAAAAAAAAGACATGGAAGTAGAAGCGGGGATAGTTGAGAAGAGGAAGGGGACCCATGATAACAGAGAGAAGGTAACAGAGGATTAATATGGTCAAAAAACATTATATAAGGGGCTGGAGAGATGGCTGAGAGGTTAAAAGCACTGGCTGCTCTTCCAGACAACCTAAGTCCATTTCTCAGTCCCTACATGGCATCTCAAAGCTATCTATAACTCTAGCCCCAGGAGATCCAAAACAGTTTGTAGCCTCCATAGGCACCAGATACACACATGGTACACACACAGACATGCAGGCAAAATATTCAAACATAAATACATCTTATACATAAATATATATGCATTAAATGTCGCAGTGAAACATATGTATAGTGATATATACTAATAAGAGACACAAAAAGAGCCAGCGAGATGGCTTTGATCCCAGGAACCTACATGAAAGTGGAAGAACCATTAAATCATTTTAAGGCTTAGCTTTATCAACTTAAGTAGCCTAGAGTCACCTGGGAGGAGTCTCAGTGAGGACTGTCTATACCAGGTTGGCCTGTGGGCATGTCCGTGGCAGACTATCATTATTAAGTTCATTGATGTGGGAAGTCCACTCTGGGTGGCACTACTCCCTACTCAGGGGTCTTGAGCTGTATGAGACTGGGGAAGCCAAGCTGAGCACAAGCAGACAAGCATTTCCTTCTTTCTCTCCACTCTGTTAAGTCTGTGCTGCACTGACTTCCCGGGACCCTGGACTGTGGCTAACCCATCTCCTCTGAGCTACTTCTTACGAGGACTATTTTAGAGGCAATAGAAATGAAACTAGAGCAAACATTAGTTCTAATTTTTCAGGTAAGAAGATGTAATTCTCTCTCAACTACTGAAAAAGCGAGCAAACACTTTTGGCTGCCTGGGACCCACCACTAACCTCAAGAACCATGAATATTTTGTTTTTTGTCTCCAGCACATGGTAGAGCTGACATATATGCTGATGTTTCAGATTCTTCAGGGCATCGATCTCAGTTTTGACTCGGGGTAAATCACTCTGTTTGACAAAACAGCAGTTCAGATAAGCAACAAATTTCTTGGAAAATGTCCCAACCATCAATATCAACAGTTTTAATAGGAGGAAGGAAAAGCTATCAATAGCTCTAAAACACGCTGCTCAAAATTACAGAAATCATTACAAAATCAGTGCTCTGAGAATTTTATGAAGGCAAGCTCAATGTGAGTGACAATTTGTCAGTCTGAATGAGTAGAGATTAGCAAAGCCCACACTTAGGAGTGCCTGAGGACTCAGAGAGGACCCACACTGAGCATTGTGGCACCGTTCAAAAAGCCAAGGCTTGGGGAAGGGGGGGGGACAGGGACAGAGGAGAAGCCCGTTAGCAGAGGCATGCTCTCTGTTTCCTGGCTTCCACTGAGGCACATGCTCAAACCATTACAATAGTCAACCTCACTTCCAGTCCAAAGCAGTGGATCCTGAACGCAAACCACGAAACAAAACTCAATCATGTCCCCTTTTATATTGTTCTCCTCAAGTGACAAAACGCAAACTGACGGTGTCGTCAAGAGCACAATGCCCACAATCCTGAAAGAGTCTGAACTACCGTGAAGAAGGTGGCCATGCCAAACAAACCAAGTACAGAAATACCACTAGAAGGCCTGGATACAATCCTAGCAGTCAGAAGGCTTGGGGAGGACTGAAAACCTGAGGCCAACCGGTTACAAAGTGAGCTATAGGTCAGTCTGGATTAAAGAACAAGAAAGGAGTCTCGAGTAAAGAAAAGGAATTAAACCAGGCAGTGGCGGCCATGTCTTTTAGCCCAGCACCTGGGAGGCTGAGACAGATGGAGGCAAGTTCCAGGACAGCCAGGACTGTTACACAGAGAACCATCTCGGAAAACAAAACAAACAAACAAAAAGAATTATAGAAGTACTTTTCATATGACCTTCACTAGCCTTGAACTTGCTATGTGAACCAAACTGACCTTGCACTTGGAACTCCTACTTCTGACAGTCCTGGGATTATAAGTGTGTGCCACCATGTCTAGATCCAGATTACTTTAAATACACAGGTCTTTACCTTATAAATGAGGTGTAGAGGTGTGTGCACCTGTGTGCAGATGCATACAGAGACCAGAGGTCAGCATTAGATGTCTTCCTTAATCACTACCCATCTATTTTTTTGTGACAGGGTCTTTCTCTGAACCCGGTGCCCCCAATCAGTCTAGATGGTACACACTTTGCCAGCACTGGGATTATAGGTGTGTAAAGCAACCATGCTCCCACTCGGCTTTTTATGTGAGTGCTTGGGATCCAAATTCATGTTCTTAATGGTGGGGGGAGGGGTAGTCAAAACAGGGTTTCTCTGTGTAGCCCTGGCTATCCTGGAACTTGCTCTATAGAAGACCAAGCTGGCCTCGTACTCAGAGACTCACCTGCCTCTGCCTCCCAAGTGCTGGGATTATAGGTGTGTGCCATGACCACCAGGCAATGTTCTCATTCTTACATAGCAAATACTTTACTAACAGAACCATCTCTAGCTTTTTAAAAGAATTTTATCACTATTTTTAATTATGTGTAAGTTTGTGTGTGCATGTGGGTATGTGCACATAACTATGGTGTCCCCAGAAGTCAAAGGAGTAGGATCCCCTAAAACTGGAGCTACACATGGTTGTGAATGCTGAACATGGGTGATGGGAATTGAGCTTGCGTACTCTGAAAGTTCAGCAAGTGCTCTTAACTGCTGAGCCATCTCTTGAGTCTCCATATCTTTACATTTTGTTATGCAAGCAAGAGGGCTAGAATTTGGGTCCCCAGAAATCGCATAAATGTCAGCTAGGTATGGCAGCTCGGCTTGCTTAGAATTTCAGCTTCAGAATAGAGATGGGATCCCCACAGGAGGTTGTCTAGCAGGACTAGCCATATCAGCAAGCTCTGGGTCTGACTGAGAGACCTTGCCTCAAAAAAGAATAAAGTGGAAAGCAATCAAGGAAGATTTCCACTATCAACCTCAGCCCTCTGTACACGCATGGGCATATATACATGTACACATACCTACACATATGCCATACATATATACATATGAAAAGATATATACAGCATACCTACACATGTGCCCACACATATGCATGCATATAGACATATGAAAAGATATACACATTTCTTGGTAGGGTGTGATGACACACACTGGCAATCCTAACACTTATGAAGCTAAGGCAGAAAGATCACAAGTTGAAGGCCAATCTTGACAAAAAGTAAGTTCAAGACCAGGGCTATAGGGGCTGGAGAGATGGCTCAGTGGTTAAGAGCTTTGCCTGCTCTTCCAAAGGTCCTGAGTTCAATTCCCAGCAACCACATGGTGGCTCACAACCATCTGTAATGGGGTCTGGTGCCCTCTTCTGGCCTGCAGGGACACATGCATTCAGAACACCAAATACATAATAAATAAATCTTAAAAAAAAAAAAAAAAAAAAAAAAGACCAGGGCTATATATAGTGAAACCTTGACTCAAAGTAACTTTTTTAATGTCATGAAGGATAAATGATCAATGGACTATAACTCCCATATATAAAAATATGACAGTAGAGCCCATCATTTTGTGTAATTAAGGAAAAGAAATAATTTCAAACTTACCCCTAGTGCATTTTTATCCATGATTTTTATAGCTACCATTTCTCCAGTGAGGATATGACAGGCAAGCTTGACCTTTGCAAAGCCACCTAAGTACAAAAAGATGAATAAGCACAGATTTCTTAAAAGGCTCTTTCGAATCATTTTCCGAGAAGTTTGTCTTTCTTCTGTCATTTCCAATAGCTATGACTACAGATTCTTTTCAATGTGTCTAGATCAGCAGTTCTCAACCTGTGAGTCATAACCCCTTTGTGGGTCAAAAGACCCTTTCACAGGGGTTGTCTAAGATTATCAGAAAACACAGATGTTGATATTATAATTCATAAAACTACCAAAATTACAGTTATGAAATAATTTTATGGTCGGGGTCACCACCACATGAGGAACATAAAGGGTCACAGCATTGGTAGGGTTGAGAACCTCTGCTCTAGATGGAGGCTTTCCTACCATGAACAGTAAATAAAGAATATATGATTAAAACGTAAGGGAAAAAAAAAAAAACCTCACTCTTTAGAAATATGCTCTATGGGAGTTAGAGAGATGGCTAGCAAGTTAAAGTATGCTTGCCACTCTTACAAATAACCAGAGTTTAGCTACCCGAATCTACAGCAGACAGCTCAAAACTGCCTGTTACTCCAGCTCCAGAGGATCCAACACCTTCTTCTGGGCTCTTCAGCCACACACACACACACACACACACACACACACACACACTACTCACACTCAGATCACACACACACACATTACTCACACTCAGATCACACACACACATATAAATATAGTAAGTCTTTTCTAAAAAGAAGAAATAGACTCTATAGTTAACGCTGGAATTAAACTTTATTAACACGCTAGAATACAATATAAAGTTACTGAAACTGAAGACAAATTATATAAAACTTCACTGAGCTTAAAAACTATGAAGGTAGGCAGGCAGTGGTGGTGCACACCTTTAATCCCAGCACTTGGAAAGGCAGAGGCAGGCGGATCTCTATGAGTTCAAGGCCAGCGTGGTCTACAGAGCAAGTGCCAGGACAGGCTCAAAGCTACAGAGAAACTCTGTTTCAAAAAACATTAAAAAAAAAAAAAAAACTATGAAGGCAAGCAATTATGTTTTAAAACTGGGTCAGTGCTAAACAGCTCTAGTTATCTGAAAGATGTTAATACATTCAAAAAGAAGCTTCTGATAGCCTCTTCCACAGTCTCTCCCACTGTTTTCCCAGTGGAACTTCATTTCTCTAGCAGTCCGCGTACAACTCATCAGCAAATCCTACCTGCTTACCTGGGGGAAACACACCAACGACTTCCCTGGGGGAAAGGAACAGTACTGACTAGGAATTACCGCGTCTTCTCTGAGCAGGCAACGCACGACTGTGTCTTCATGTTCTCATGAACATCTGTGCACTTTGCATGTTTTATCATATGTTTGTAACTGCCTCGCTAGCTTCACCCCACCATTCTAACCACGCTGCCTTCACCTCCAGGGTCACTCTCCTCACTGCAATTGCTTCCCCACAGCTGTTCACCTCTGTCCTTGCCCTCCCCGCCCAATGCCAAGACAAGGAGGTCAGACCACGCCTTAGCTCAACCGCCACCACTCCACTCTTTTGTTTACACTAGAAGTCAAATGTTCCTGCTCAATGACCTATGAGGCTTTCTCTAATAGTCCACCCTTGTCCTGTTCTGCTTATTAAAGCAGGTAGAGGATCAGGCGAGATGGTTCGTCAGGTAAAGGCACTTGACACATAGGCCTGGCAACCTCTCTTCCAGCCCCAGAATCTATATAAAGGTGGAAGAAGAGAATCTACTCCTCAGAGCTGCCCTCTTACTCTACATGCAGGCTGATATGCGTGTCCCACACATATCATACACACAGACACACACACAATAATGATAAAATAAATTTAAATTTTTTAATTCTAGGTAGAAAAAATTTAAGCTACATCAATTATACTAAAAAGCTCATAACAACCCAAATAGACCATACATCCAATTATTTTATCTGTACTCTGCCTCCAAGAAAAAAATTAACAATTACCTGTCCCAATAGTTTCATATAATTCATAGTATTTGAGAAGTTCATCATAATCTTTCATAATCCAACTGAAAGTTTCTTCAAATTGACAAAAAGAATCTGTAAAACAGGAAAAACTTTTACATCAACAATGAACAATAAAAGAAATATCACCAGATCATCTCCCCCATACACACATTTTTTGAAACAGGTTTCTCTGTGTAGCCTTGATGTCCTGGAACACACATCCAAGCATACACCAAGGAAGTAAATAAACAAAGCTTTAAAAAAAAAAAAATCAAAAAACTACCTTTCCTCAAAAAGCAAAACAACACTGAGTTCAGGGGCACACACCTGTAATCCCAGCACTTGGGATTACTCTGAATCTTGAGGCCAGCCTGGTGTACAGTTTCAGATCAACTGGAATCAACAAAACTAAAGTGTGTGTGGGGTGTGTGTGTGTTCAGAATTTCTATACAATCGAAGACACCACCAAAAAAGAAAGCAGAACCATGTATGCTGATACCTGCCTACTATCCCAGGACTGGGGACACCAGAGAGGAGGATCTGAAGTTCCAGACTAGCGTGGGTTACACATAAGACACTATATTACAACGGACGGAAGCAGGAAGGACTGGAGAGGCCTTTGGCAGCTAAGAGTGCTTACTGCTCTCCCAAGTTAAGTTCCTAGCCCCCATGTTAGACTGCTTAGAACCACCTGTAACTCCATGTTCAGAGGATCCAACACCCTCTTCTGGCCTCTGCAGGCACCAGCATGCTACACACTCATGCAGACACATACATACGTGTTTTTAACTTTCAAATTTATACTTACTGTGTGTATCTAATAAATGTAATGTGTACATGGGTGTGCACATGCCATAGCACGCATGTGGAGGTGAGAGGACAGAACAGCTTTGTTCTCTGCTGCCCACAACCACATCTCACCAGGCCAGACTTTTAAGGAATACGCTTAATTGCCTCATTAGCTCAGAAATCTCTTAATGGCCATTTGCCCATAGAACAAATTCAGGAACAAAGTAAAACAACATCCTCCAAAGAAATGGAAACCCAGAATAAAGGAATTCCAAGACAAGAAATACTAGCAGTTTAGAGGTCAAGACGTGGCTCAGTAACTCCTGGGATCCTGTTCAAAGAGGAGGGGGAAAGCAAGAGAAAGGAAATGGGGGAATTGGGAGATATAAATCTGACTGAGAGCCGTCTGCTACAAAGTAGGGTAGCAAACTCTGCATGGAGACTTGGGTCTGCAATCCCCACAGTCTTATATTTTCTCCATAGCCCAGGCAGCTTTGACCTTCCACACTTCCTGCCTAATCCCACCACACACACAAAGGATTACACAATGTACCACCTGGCTTGGCTCGTAATTAACTTCTTCACAGATTTCTCCCAAAGGCGTTTTAAACTTCCAGCTCCTAGGAAGAGATTGCCTTGCACAAATAATAAAACCTTTCTTCTGCCTACTTTCATCCCTCAAATCACTGTGTCTTTAAGCAACACCATTGTGGTACTGGATTATATCTATTAAATCCAGGGAACGACATTTTTGCTACTATTAAGAAAACTAGGGATGCTGCATGGTGTTGGCACATATCTCTAATCCCAGTACTCAGGAGGCAGAGGCAGGAGGAGCTCTTGAGTTTTAGGTTAGCCTGATCTACAAAGGTAGTTCCAGGACAGCCAGAGCTATTTAAGAAACCCTGTCGAAAGAAAAGAAAGAAAGAAAGAAAGAAAGGAAGGAAGGAAGGAAGGAAGGAAGGAAGGAAGGAAGGAAGGAAGGAAAGAGAAAGAAAACTAGTGATTATATCTACTATGTTTTACCTCTACGTGTTGTGGGTATAAAGCTGATCTCTATCTTCTAGAAACTGGGATATAAAAAAGAAATCCTTGTGATTGGAGATGCCTGACCTAGTGTGAAAGGAAACCAGACTCTCAGTCCGGTATCTGAATGCCCCTCTGGATGTGGTGAAATAGAAGAAATGGAGTATATACAATAAACTTCTGAGGAAACAAGGCACCCGCTAGATCCCGAGAGATGTGATCAAACTATAAAACACTGTGGGCATGTCTTTATGCCAGCACTTGGGAGGCAGAGGCAGATGCATCTCTGTGAGTTCCAGGTCAGCATGGACTACACACACTGAGGGTGTTTTGCTACTAATACTGTGTAATTTGGGCCATGCTATCACGTACTACACGATACATGAACTTGCCTCATGTGAGACACTGATCTGGTCATTTCAAATGGGAGTGCAGAAGGGCTTATAGTT
Organism: Alexandromys fortis; assembly: GCF_014885135.2. Classification (NCBI taxonomy): domain Eukaryota; kingdom Metazoa; phylum Chordata; class Mammalia; order Rodentia; family Cricetidae; genus Alexandromys; species Alexandromys fortis. The sequence goes on from NW_026067972.1 coordinate 5,455,066, forward strand.
TGACCTTAGAATACAGCTAAGTAGACTCCTTCCTTCGCCTTTGCAGAGGCATTCATTCCGAAAAGCATTTATGGACTAATCCATCCATTTTGTTGGTTCACAACAGATTGGCAGGAAAGACCCACTGTTTCCATGAAGGTGCAATCAAAAGCTGTTTCGATTTCTCTCACACCAATCGTGAACGAAAACAGGGACTCTAAGCCTCTAAACATTACAGGCCGCTAGGAAGCCCCGCCCTTCCTCCTATTAGATTTCCACTAACTACAGAAATTTACCGAAGGTGAGACTAAAACACCCACTCACCTCACCCTAGTGTGAGTCTGCTGCCCTGGGACGCCTTCTCTGAGAAGGTTCCCTGTTCCTTTCCAGTGTCGTTGACAGGAGCCATCTTAGTGCTCCAGCTACTGCTACAGCCTCGGAGCACCCTTACAATATGTGCGTCTCTGGGGCTGGAGAGATGGCTCAGAGGTTAAGAGCATTGCCTGCTCTACCAAAGGTCCTGAGTTCAATTCCCGGCAACCACATGGTGGCTCATAACCATCTGTAATGGTGCCCTCTTATGGCCTGCAGGCATAGACACAGACAGAATATTGTATACATAATAAATAAATATTAAAAAATTAAAAAAAACTAGACAATATGTGCGTCTCCGGCTTCTTGCTTTGATTGAGAAGGTGCAAGGTGAGGAAGGATTTGGACTCTGAAAACGGGAACCACACGCTTCCCTTTTAACTGGAGCACCCCAGGAAACTTAGTTGAACGACGGTAAAGTATCCCAAAGACCTTCTCTGAACCGCTTTTGCGGACAGTCAGGAGCACTGAAACAAATGTTAACTCCCATCTATGGCAGCCTCCTGGGTGTCAAACGCTCTGCCAACTTCATCAAAAACTCCGGGAGCCAGGAATGGTGTGGGGAGCTCCTGCCTATATTCCCCGATCCAGAATTCGGGGACCGCTTTGGCTACTGTGAGAGCGAGACGAGCCTGGACTATACAAGACTACATCTCAGAACGACAGAAAGAAAAAAAAAAAAGAAGCAACCACCACCTGTGAAAACCCTGGGTCGAAAAGTCTAGAAGTTCTCAGAGACCAGCAGTGGTGGGCGGAACCCAGGGAAAGCTCCGTCTCCCGGCTGCGCCCCACGGCTCAGAGCCCGGTTCGCGGGCGGTAGAACTGACCTGAAGGGCGGCAGGCTCGGCGGGACCGAACCGGACGGAAGGTCGAAGCAGCCGCCGCAGAACCCAGCAAAGCTGAAACAGAAAGGAGTCGGTGGGAATCTTTACGGGATTCAAGTTCCAGCAGCTTCCGCCCGCCAAGGGAATCAAACCTCGCGGGCCGGAAGAGGCGGGGCCCACGGGGACCGGAGGTCCGTTCCCAGGGTGGTGGGGCGGGGCCAGGAGGCAACGGGGCGGGGTGATAGTGGGGCGGGGCAAGATAGGCTCAAACTTCCTAGGGTTACTGGACACGCTCGCAGGTAGGGTGTCTGACGCTCAGGATCAGAGGCGGCGTGGGGCTCCCTTGAAATCCTGGCTGAAGACTTAAGACCTTGCTTTTTCTTTTTTTTTAAAAGGATATTTGGATTTATTCTTCGAAAACAACATACATATAAAAAAATGTATGTTGGTCACATCTCCCTTCTTGTTCCCCACACCACCCAAAAAAACCCTCTTATCTTTCTGTCCTTTCTTTTTCTTTTTTATCTTTTTTGTTTTGTTGAGTTTTTTTTTTTCTAGCTTGCTTCTACTGTCTGCAGCGTGCACAAAAAAACTTTCCGGAAGACCATCAACCTGTTAAATTTTTACATAATCAACTTTCGTGTGTTCTTAGTTTTTTATCTTATTCATCTATTAGTGTATGTGTGTGTCACATGTACCACCTCACACGTGTGGAGGTCAGAAGACAACTTTCAAGAGTTGGTTCTCTCCTTCCACTATTGTGGGTCTGAGTAATCAATCAGGTTGTCAGCTTGTCAGCAATCTCCATCAGCCACTGGGGCATCTTTCTCCTTTTTTTTTCCTCCCTTCTCATTCATGGGGACCCAAACCTGCCATGGCCTTGATTATTCTAAGCAATAATTCTAACCTTGAGCTACTTTTTCCCAGCCCATCCATGTCCTGATTCTTACTAAAACCTGTTGCTATGCGTTAGAAAACCTTAGGAGCTGGTTTAGCTACCCATGAAGATGCTAGCAATAAGGCTCAGCAGGTAAAGGTGCCGCCAGTCCTGATCGCCTGCTTCGATCCCCAGAACCTCTGACTTCCTCTTCAGCCCTCCACCAAAAATAAATAAGTAATTTTTAAAAAAGAAAAGAAAAGCCAGGTGGTGGTGGCAAACGCCTTTAATCCCAGCACTCAGGAGGCAGAGGCAGGTGGATTTCTGTGAGTTCAAGGCCAGCCTGGTCTACAGAAAAAGTTCCAGCACAGCCAGAGCTACACACAGAGAAACCCTGTCTCAAAAAAAAAAAAAAAATTCAATGTACAATAATATCCAGTATCCCAATAAAAGTATTTCTCATCATGTCATTCCCTATTATATCCAGTCATGAGCTCAGAAGTTTTCTCATCTATTTCCTGTTTGGTCATTATAAAACTTATAATAGTTATGTAAGAGGAAACTTCAGCGAAAAAATTGCTTCCATCAGAATGGCCTGTGGGCAAGTCTGCAGTGCATTTTTTTGACTACTAAGAGATGTAGGAGAATCCGGCCCACTGTGGGTAGTGCTACCCTGGACAGGAGTGCGAAGTTGTATAAAAAAAAAAAAAAAAAGCAAGATGCACAATTTAATCAGCAGAATTCATCCATGGCCTCTGCATCAACTTCTACCTCCAGGTTTCTGCCTTGCGTTCCTGTTCTGACTTCCCTTCAGGCTGGGCTATAAGCTATAAGCGAAAATAAACCATTTCCCCAGAAGGTTGTTTTGGTCATGGTGGTTTTTCACAGCAATAGAAACTAACTAATACACCTTTGAACAAATGATGCTATGACTTGATTTTTAAATATTTACAATTGAGGGCTAGAGAGATGGCTCTGCCATTAAGAGCACTTGACTGCCCTTCCAGAGGTCCCGAGCTCAATTCCCAGCAACCATATGGTGGCTCACAGCCATCTGTAATGAGATCTGATGCCCTTTTCTGGCATGCAGGCATAAATGTAGGCAGAACACTGCATACATAATAAATAAATAAATATACCCGTAAGGAAAACATTTTCAACTGAACCAGGCAGTGGTGGCACACAGCTTTTATCCCAGCACTTGGGAGGCAGAAGTGGGAGAATCTCTGTGAGTTCAAGGACAGCCTGGTCTACAGAGCTAGTTCCAGCACAGCCAAAACTACACAGAGAATCCCTATCTCAAAAAAAAAAAAAAAAAAACAGAAACAAAGAAAGAAATAATAAGTGTACAGCAGAGAAAAACAGCCCAGTCCAAGAGGGCAGGAGCCATGAACCTCTGTGCCAGAAAATCAAAGCCTGACCTTTTGTGGGCCTATTTCCTTGTTTGGGCAATAGGGAGACTGGATTCCTATTCTGCTGCTCCCTGTTTCCAGACTGTCTAACAGAGTGGGTCAGGCCATTTGGGACGGAACCTATCTACCAATAACACTACCATTAATGGCAGTAATAAAACCCACTACAGTTTTCCAAACAGCTAACGTACAAGTACATACTTCATCCCTAAACACAAGTCCCTGTACCTGTCACACAGGATAATTTGTGGTCTTCATTCTCTCATCAGTCACCAGCACGTACCCTTTGCCAGGCCCTTTTCAAGGCACTGCCAGAGAAGAGAAAAAGAGATGTGGCTTCTGCCCAAGGGAGCTCAAAGACAGAAGTGCGAGACTCATAAACAAGCAATTCTCATAAAGAGCCAACTAGAAGTACTATTATGAGTGCATGCAGCCAGCCATGCAGGGTACAGCTCAAACAGGAGCAATTAATTCTGACCAGAATTGAAACATTCTAGCAGTAGATCTTGAAAACAAAATGGAGAGAGAGAGAGAGAGAGAGAGAGAGAGAGAGAGAGAGAGAGAGAGAGAGAATATTCTCAAGATTGGGGGGGGGGGTGATAAATGAGCAGAAGCACAAAGCCAGGAAAACACAGGCTGGTAGGGAAAGCAATTTGGACAGAGCACAGGACGCAGGGAGGGGTTGGTGAGAAAGGAGAATCTTTCCAGCAGAAGATACAGAGGATGTACAAGACAGAAGAGCTGACTCACAGGGACCCAATCTGAAGGGTTTTGATGTTAGCCTACACTCGGGGGGGATGCTGGCCTGGAAACAGAGCTATGTGGATATGCATTTCAGAGGAAGCCAGAGCAGTCACTCAAACAACAGAAGAGTGGGTCTGGCCTCCTAGGGCAGAGGGTGTACGGGCTGTCTCATGGTAAATGGATGCCTTGAATCCTCGTGCCCAAGTGTGGCTGAGTCATGGGTGAGACAGGAAAGAGCTGCAGTGCTTGCACACTCTGAAGGTAGTGTTTATAGCAAGACTCTCTGCCTTCTGAGGTCACCCAGACTGACCTCAGGCTACCAACCACACCCCGAACTTCATATCCAACCCAATTACAAGTGGAAAACCACACAAAATTAAGATTTGGGTCATAGTTCTGTTGGAAAAAAAAAAGATGGGAGTATACACATATGCGCATGTGTTTTGTGGGCGCAGATGTGGATGCAGATGTGAATGCAGGCACCGGATATCTTCCACAACTGTTCTCCATGTTGACGAGATAGATTTTTTTTAAAGTTGCTTTACAAAAAAAAATAAAATAAAATAAAATTCTGGGTTTAGGGCTGTGGAGAAGCCTCAGTGGGTGAAAGTACTTGCTACCAATGACCTGAATTCGACATCCAGAATCCACATTGTTGAAAGAGAGAAATCATTCCCATAAATTACCATACACACATCCCTAATTATTGATAAGCAAGCAATATTTGCAAACTGGCAGTAATGGCACACGCCTTTAATCCTCCCCGCATTTGGGAGGAACAGTTGGGTCTCCAAGTCCAAGGTCACCCTGGTCTACAGGACAGCCAGGGCTACAGAGAGAAACCCTGTCTCAAAAAACAAGCAAACAAACAAAATATTATATGGGCAGCCTCCAACTCACCCCAATCAATATTTGATAATCACTCTTAAGGAATACTTGTTATACAAGACCATTTAATTCTGATAATTTTATAGTATTTGTATATTAAATTATTTTGCACTTCTCCCTCTCTGTGATAAGTAAATAAGTGAAATAAAGAGCTATTTCAGAGCATGGCTGAGCATGGTGGCACACGACCACAGTCCCAGCACTCAGGAGACCGAGGTAAAGAGACTACGGTGGTGAGTTTGGGACAGCTCAGGCTATGTCACAAGATCCTACCTCAAAAAGAAAAATACTTAGGATTTGATTTTGAAACAACTTCAGGAATTTGCGAAATTTTCTAATTCTGGCTACCGACTATAATAAACAAGAGTAAATGTCCTAATCCAGGACCTTTTGAAATCTGACATGTTTGTAGGCACCCTACATTCGGATGGGTCACGGTGTGTCCTCCAGCGCATCTCTGAGCGGCACCCATCATCCTTATCACAGTAACTACTTACAAGACAACCTCTGCCATTGGGCCTTCTCTCCTCTGCCCCCAAACCATCTGCATTTAATTCTACCCTCATAGCATGAAGACGCGTGCTAGAATAGAATGAGTCTGGGGGTAAACTGAAGGAGAGGAGACCCTATCTATGAAGCTGTGGTCCTACTAACCTGGAGTAAGTAACAGGGGCAGAAACAAGAAAGATTCAGCCTCCAAGCAAAGGTGAAAGGTAAGAACTGACTCCCCAAAGTGGCCATCTGACCTTCACACCCGTCAGGCACAGAGGACCTCTAACAGAGTAGCACATGGACCAACGTCAGTCTCCTTCAGAGGGTTGTTGGGAGGAGAGAATGAGTCTCAGAAACCCTGAGACTTGTGTCTGACACATGCTAAAAGCTGTGTAATGGTTTTATTCAATTTATTTTCATTTATGTGTATGACTGTTTTGCCTGCATGTATACTTGAACACTATATGCATGCCTTTTGCCTGTGGAGGTCAGAAGAGGGTGTTGGATTTCCTGTAACAGAAGTTACAGATGGAAGTGAACCACCACACAGAAACAGTGATGGAGTGTCCCGAGATAATCGTTTGGTTTGTCTTGCTATGCAGCCCTAGCTGACCTCGTACTCACTATGTATCAAAGACTGGCCTCAAACTTGCAGCAACCGTCTGCTTCAGCTCCTAATTGAGAGGATTATAGACAAGTGTTGACATACTTGGCTTTAATAATCCTGGATGTTGTAAGACATGAGGTCCTTGGGCTCGGTGCCCTCTAGCTACCATAATGTACCACAGAGTCCCAGCATCAGTTGACTCTAAAAAGTAGCTTGTTAGGTTCTGTGCAGCTGAGTTGATGGAGTTCTTGCCTAGCAAGTGTGAATCCTAGGTTCTCTCCCAAAGACTGCAGAAGACTGGGTATGAAGGCATGCCCAAAATCCCAGCACTCTGGATGAGGATAAGAAGTTCAAGGTCATCTTTGGGCTTCATAGTGAGTTAAAGCCCCGTCTGGGATACACAAGACCCTATATTAAAAAAAAAATAGCTTGTAAATGTCAAATTAAATAAACATTGTGGTGCCAGGCATGGTAGCACATACTTGTAAACCAATCCAAGCACTTTGAAGACTGAGGCAAGAAGATTGCCACAAGTTTGCAGCCAGCGTGTTTTGCACAGCAGGTTCTAGGCCAGCCACAGGTACATGATGAGACCCCATCTATCTACCTACCCATCTAAGTAGTGGTGTGGGCTGGATAGCTTAAGGATATAGCTCATTGGTAAAGTCCTTGACTAATATACAAGGTCCTAGGTTCCATATCCAGCACCTCAATGTGTTGGGGAGTGGGGTTTATTAATTAGTCGTAGGAAATTCCTAGGATTGTAGGAGATTCCTAGACTCTCAGAGAAGTTTCTTTCGTGGCTATAGTTCACTGTTACCACTTGGTGGCAGCATACTCTAACAACCAGTTCCTTAGAAAGCTGACTTCCTTAAAATGATGACCGACGGAAAGATGACCATCATTATGTAACTCCTGAGGAACATGCACACCACGGCATCATCCAGGAAGCATCCTTGTCATGAAAACTGAAAGTCAAACCTGAGATCTGGGAAATAGCATGTGCCTATCATGAGTAAGGCCATGGGTTCAAAGGCTCTGGATCCAGATAGGAATTTACAAACACACACATGACGTATCATACATGAGCAGGTCACAGGACAACTGTAAGAGTAGGTTCTTGTTCTCCACCTTATTTCCACCTCTCCCTCTCTCTTCCTCACTCCCTTCCCCCCCTCATATATCTTTTGCATTCATGTATGTCTGTATACCATGTTCATACTTGGTGCCAGAAGGTAGAAAATGGTGTCAAATCCCTCAGAACTGGAATTACAGATGGTAGTGAGCCAGCACGTGGGTGTTGGGCATAATACCTTGGTCCTCTGGAAAAGCTGCCAGTGTTCTTAACTATTGAACCATCTCTCCAGTCCCTTTCCTCTGTTGTTTACCACTTGCCTACACCAAGCTACAGGGCTCCAGAGCATCCAAGGGTTATCCTCCCATCCAAGGACTCCGCCTCCCATCTCTTTGTACCAGCCCCCCGCCCCCAGAACCCTGCTAAAGATAAAAAGACAGAAAAGACTGCAGAAAGTCTTCTCCTGACCTCCACACTCGTGCCGTGCCATCCACGCCCCTCCCCCACCCCACCTTCACTCTCCTGCTGTGGCATCCACCCTCCCCCACCTCTTCACTCTTGTGCTGTGCCATCCACGCCCCTCCTCGATTGGTTTTTGTACATGGTTTTGCTATATTGCCTTGGCCAGCCTGGAACTTGATATGTAGACCAGGCTGGCCCTCAAACCCTAGCTATCTATCTGCCTCTGCCTCTGCCTCTTAAGTGCTGAGATTAAAAGCAACACCCAGCTCCCCACAACTTTTAAAAAATGTAATTAATCCTGCGTGGTAAATACCACCTGTACCTTAAAACTTGGTGATAGAGGCAAGAAGAGCTTTACTTCAAAGGCTATATATATTGAAACCCACTTTAAAAGAGGAACAAAACAAATTAACTAAGTTTGTTTCAGCTGGGTGCGGTAGGCCTGTATCCCAGCACTAGGGAAGTATAAGATCTTCACAATGTCAAGGCAAGCCAGGACAATGCCCTGAAAACCTGTCTCACAAAAGCAAAGAATAGTGGACGGTGGTGGTGCACACCTTTAATCCCAGCACTCAGGAGGCAGAGGCAGGCGAATCTCTGTGAGTTCGAGGCCAGCCTGGTCTACAAGAGCTAGTTCCAAGACAGCCAAGGCTACACAGAGAAACCCTCTCAAAAAAAGAAAAGAAAAAAGAACAAAAAGCAAGAAAAAGGGCCAGAAGTAATTAATGCTCGGGGGTAGTACTGGCTTTGCAAACATGAGCCCAGTACCCCATGAGCTAGGAATGGTGGGGTGCCTGTGACCTCCACATTTGGGAGAGAGGATCAAGATGTTCCTCAGCTATCCAGCAAGTTTGGGGTGAGCCTAGGCTACATTTGGCTGTCAAAAAAAATAAAATAAATAAGACAGGACATCTGAGATTTACTTCAAGATAATTCAGAAAGAGGCCAACTAGATAAGAAGGTAGACGCAACATTGGCTAAGTGCTGTGGGAGCTCCTTCAGCCAATAGCCTTTAAGACACCGGCTCATTTTGGGTGTGGTCTCGTGTATTATAAATGCAAACGAAAAGCGTGGGCGGCTCTCTTGGCTGCTGGGTTAGGTTCCAGTTCCCAGCACACACAGAGGACTGCGGATCACTACTCTTTCTCTGAGTTTATCCCCAGATAAATAAACCTTTGTTATACTACGTTCCGGGCTATTGTAGAACTCTTTTGTATGCCAACAGGCTAAGAGTTAACAATCATGGAGGATCAATTTTGACACTTGCAAGCTTGTTCATCCTAGCTACACAAGACGCCATCTGAGAACTTGTGGGAGATGCAGAGCCTCGGGGCCATCTTCAGATCTGCTGCATAGAATCTGCACTGACCAGCTCCCGGGCTCTGTAGACACACTGACACTTTGAAAACCCTCAGGTATTCTTTTTCCTTTTGGGTGTATTTGAAATTTCCACAGTAAAAGATATAAACCGTGGACTGGCGGGATAGCCCAGTGGGAAAGGCGCTTGCTGCCAAGCCAGGGCATCTGAGTTCAAGCTCAAGGACCCACTTGGTATATGTCAGGACCAGCCCAGACATAAATCATTTCTCGTACGAGAGTGGAGGTGTAGGAATAAATGAAGACACAATTCACATGACAGTACCAGGAGGGAGTTTCAGTGATCATTCAAACAGCTTTTATAGCAAAGTAAACTGAGGGGGAAGGTAACAAACTTCATTAGCATTGTTTCCGAAGTAGCGAGGAATGACTTAGGTCATGTCTTGTCTATAACCTATTTTGTTATGTCTTTGCCTATTTTAGACTGAAACACCTCTTCCCCAGGCGACCTCCTAATTTATAACAGAAGGAGCAGAACAACATTAGCATATCATGACCACTTGTTAGGATAGTGTCAGGTTGTTTTATTATCAAAGAGCCAGGTGACCATCTCCTGTGTGGAAGGTGCAAATTGCCTTGAGGGTCGCTCAGAATTCTCTAACCGCCAGGCAGTGTAGGAATGGGCCTGTAATTCTCGGCCCCTACAGGTATAAAAAGAGAATCCATTCCCACAGGTTGTTCTCTGGTCTCTTCACTTGCTATGGAACATGTGCATGCATGCATACACCCATACATACACACACACACACACACACACGCATGCATGCACACACACATGCACTCAAAACAATGCAATAAAAGCTTAATATATAACTATAATTATAAAATTATAAAATTATAATTATAAAATTATAGCAATGAAATGCATCATGTATAGCAAATATTTTTAATATTTATTTATTATGTATACAATATTTTGTCTGTGTATGCCTGCAGGCCAGAAGAAGGCACCAGACCCCATTACAGATGGTTGTGAGCCACCATGTGGTTACTGGGAATTGAACTCAGGACCTTTGGAAGAGCAGGCAATGCTCTTAACCTCTGAGCCATCTCTCCAGCCCCTAGCAAATTTTCTTAAAAGTGATTATCATATATTGATTGGGATAAATTGGAGGCTGTCCAGATAACAAATATTTCTTATCTGTTTTGTTTTGTTTTTTCAAGACAGGGTTTCTCTCTGTAGCTCTGGCTGTCCTGGAACTCGCTCTATAGATCAGGCTGGCCTCAAATTCAGAGATCTACCTGCCTCTGCCATGCTTGAATTAAAGGTGTGTGCCACCACCACCCATGTGGCAAATATTTCTAATTTATTATTATGATTAGGTGTAAGGGTGTAGCTCAGTGATAAGGTACTCACCTAATAGCAACAAAGCACCCTAGTACTAGAAAAAGTATATTCCAACTGCAATACATTATGACTAAATTATAGTACTATCAATGAACTTCATCTTTGCCGAAGCCTTTACTGACCTTATTACAAATTTCAGAAGAATAAACTGGAACGTAGGAAAGCCAAATTGATTCATCTGAGACCCACATCACTCAGAAGTACAAGATTCCTGACTTCAGGTTGGCGTGGTGGCTACTGTCTGTACTCCCCACACCTGGGAGGCTGGGGGCAGGGTGAATCCCAGAGACTGAGACCAGTTTGGGCTACAGAGGGAGTCTGTGGTGGTTTGAATGAGGATGACCCCATAGATGTAAGCCAAGGCTGCTCATTTATTTCTGGCCGCTTAGACCCAAAGTAATCATATAGAAACTATCAATTGCAATACTGTTTGGCCAATAGCTCAAGAGTCTTTTCAGCTAGCTCTTACATCTTCAATTAGCCCATTCCTATTATTTTATATTTTACCATGAGGTGTGTGGTTTTCCAGCAGCAAGGTTTCAGTGTATCTGTCTCCTGTGGCGACTACATGACTTCCCTCTGACTCCACCTACTCTCTCTGTATATCTTTTCCAGCCTGGCTATATTCTGTTAAGCTATTGGCTGAAAGCAGCTTCTTTATTCATTAACCAATAGAAGAAACACATATACAGAAGGACCTCCCACACCACATTGGTTCATATATTTTAATGCTTGGTCCCCAGTTGGTGGAACCTGTTTTTGGAAGGAGGTGTGGCTTGTTAGAGTAGGGGTGTTCTTGCTGAATGATGTGTGTCACGGGGTGGGAAGGGAAGATGGGGGGTGTCTTTGAGATTTCAAAAGCTCACACCAGGCCCAGTCTGGCTCTGCTTAGTGCCTATGGATCAGATGTAAACACTCAGCTACTCCTCCAGCACCATGCCTGCCTGTCTGCCACCACTCCCCCTGCTATGATGGTCATGTACTGTTGAAATAGGAGCGGCGGGGCTGCGTCCCCAGCACCCCAGCCGCCTGCTAGCTCATGCCCGAAATAACAACACATAAACTGTATTCATTTAAGCACCGCTTGGCCCATTTCTATCTATCCTCTTCTCGGCTAACTCTCGCACCTGGACTAGCCCATTTCTAGTAATGTGTGTAAGCACCCCAAGGTGCGCTTACTGGGAAGATTCTAGCCTCCCTCCATCCTGGGTCGGAGCTGCCTGGGAGAGCGGAGCCTGGTGTCTCTGCTCCAGAGAGCAGAGCTGTCAGGTCTGTCCAGGAGCAGAGCAGAGTCTGAGCTTACTTCCTCTTCTTCCCAGCATCCTCTTCTGTTTACTCCACCCACCTATGTTCTAACCAATAAAATGGGCCAAGCCAGTTTCTTTATTAGCCAATGACCTTCCTCCATCAATGTACCAACCCTCTGTCATCATAAGCCCCAGATGAAATGGTTTTGCTTTGTTCTGTTTTATATGTTGTCTTGGTTCATGGTGTCTCTTCACAGTGATGGAAAACAGGCTAAGAATTAGTCCAGAGCCAGCATGGACTATAGAGTGAGAGAGCCTGTCTCAGAAAGAAAAGAAGAAAGGAGAGAGAGAGAGAGAGAGAGAGAGAGAGAGAGAGAG
>NW_026067972.1:5467358-5516206 GCF_014885135.2 Alexandromys fortis
CTCCACCATATTTCTGGAAATTGAAATGTGGCCCAAGCATCTGTGGTTTGCTTTTATAGAATTTGGTTTTCTTTTTACTTTTTTATATATCTATACAGGTTTTTTTTTTAAAGACAGGATCTCCCTATGTAACCCTGACTGGTCTGGAGTTAGGGTGGTAGTGAATATTTGCCTCCAACTTGGGGTGGTCCTCCTGCCTCTGATCTCTCAATCTCAGGATCACAGATGCATACTCACAATCCTGGATACAGTTACGTTGCTATTACTATACTTTTTAAAATTGTATTTTATTTGTGTGTGTGTGTGTGTGTGTGTGTGTGTGTGTGTGTAGAGGCACATATGGAGGTGACAGTATTACCATCAGGAATTGGTTCTCTCTTTCCTCCCAGGATCCTGGAATTTGAACTCACGTCATCAGGGCTTTTATCTGCTGAGCAATCTAGGTGGTTCTATTATTTTCTTAAGCTATAGAGTTTCTCTGTGGTTTACCAAAAAACAACAACAAAAAAATAAACCCAGCCATTTTCTGAATGGCTAAAGCATTTCCCTTGCAAGAAAGCAAACACTGTTACCCTTGATTAGAGACCAGTTCTGGGTGCTGAAGAGGTGGCCCAGTGGTGAGGTTATGAGCACAGGCTCCATGTCCTCTTTGGGCCTCCGCAAATACTGGGCACCAAAACCACTCATAACATGGAGGAATAGACGACAGCTTGGGCTACATTATAAGTAAGACCCTGTCTCAAGGAGGAGGGAGGGAGGGAGGGAGAGAGAGAGAGAGAGAGAGAGAGAGAGAGAGAGAGAGAGAGAGAGAGAGAGAGAGAGAGAATATAATTCTGGAAAATTTTGATGTGGATTAAACCAAAGCTCTCGTTTAAACTTTCCAACATATTGTAAGAATTTAAATATCAAATTTCATACTCTGTGTCATGCCCAAAACTCTGGTGAAGGGACTTCAAAGCAAGGACTGAGTAAATTTAGGCAACAGGACCTTAACAGCTGACCACTTCTGTGGCTACGACAGACTGGCTGCAGGTCAGAGTACCACGAGTCTCTGCAACTTTCAGGCCAGGACGGGACTGCGTACCATCACATCCACCCCAGTAAGGGAGATTCTGAAGAAAAAACTGCTAAGTCCATTTGTTCAGCCCTGGGAAACTCTTCTGAGCCTCCGTGCATGGAACCACACCTCAGGACGGAGAGGGGCTACTCTTCTGCACTTGGGGTATCAAAGCAAGTTGGACATGCTTTTCCACCCCTCCCCCATCCCACCTGGCCTCCGTGAGCACAAGCCTGCTTAGTTTGGGGCTAGGCCATGTGCATGCTGAACACATGCTCTGTTGCTGAATGACACCTCAAATGCCCAGTAATGACATTCTTCCCTGTCACCAGCAGTCTGTGCCTCTAAACTGACAGAATTGCCCCTTACACTCCATTTCCATCATTCTGTACCTGCCCAGCCTGCTTCTCCAAATCCTTTCTGAATCCTTTCCCCAAATAATCCTAAAAAGTTCTGAACCATGTGTACAGGTAAAGTCATAACAAACATCCTACTGTTCTTTCTTTCTTTCTTCTTTCTTTTTTTCTTTTTTCTTCTTCCTTCCTTCCTTTTTTTCTTTCTTTCTTTTTTTTAAATTTTATTTATTTATCATGTATACATTAGTCTGCCTGCGTGTGTGCTGCAGGCCAGAAGAGGGCACCAGACCCTATTACACATGGTTGTGAGCTACCATGTGGTCACCGGGAATTGAACTCAGGACCTTTGGAAGAGCAGGCAATGCTCTTAACCACTGAGCCATCTCTCCAGCCCTCTTTCTTTCTTTCTTTCTTTCTTTCTTTCTTTCTTTCTTTCTTTCTTTCCTTCCTTCTTTTTAAATCAGGGTCTTGCTATGTAGCTCCGGCTGTCCCAAAATTGCTATGTAGACCTGGCTAACCTTGAACTCATAGAGAGCTGCCTGCCTGCCTTCCAAGGGCTGGGATTAAGGATGTGTACCTCCACACCTAGCCATGCATGACCTCACTTCTTGGTGCCAGTTTTCTGTGTTTGTCACTTTTTGTCACATAGCAAGACATCTAAGCAAAACAACTCAAGGGAGGAAAGAGTTCCTTTAAAACTATGTCTGTGTGGGTGGAGTGGGCTGGGCATATGCACGTGAGTGCAGGCACTGATGGGGGGCAGAAAAGAGGGTTAATTCCCTTGAAGCTGGAGTTACAGGTAGGTGGAAGTCACACAGCGTGGGTGCTGGGAGCCTAACTCAGGTGCTGGGCATGAGCAGTGTGCACTTTTAAAAATTTTTGAGTGTTTGCCTGCATGTATGTATGTGCACCATATGAATGCATGATGTCTCCAGGAGACTAGAAGAGGGAGTTGGATTTCTTGCAGCTGGAGTTAGAGGCAGTTGTGAGCTGCTATGTAAGTGCTTGGAATCAAACCTTGGTCCTCTGTAAGAACAGCAACTGTGCTTAACCACTGAGCAGTTCTGCAGCCTTGGGAAGATACGGGCTCACGGTGTCAAAGGTATCAATCCATAGACATGTGACTCCATTGCTTCTGAACCTGTGAGCCTGGAGACAAATCCCCAGGACAGGAAACTTGTCAGGGAACAAAGTGACCCACTTTATGATAGACAAGAAGCCAAGAAGCAGAGAGAGGAAGTCAAAAAGAAGAAAGTGGAGAGTAGACACGCCCTTCAAAACAGTGCTCCCAGTGACCCTCATCCTCCCAGCTCTTTCCGTTATGATTCACAGGTGGGTTAGCACTCTGATGAGCTTAACGACCTCACGATTCGGTCCCCACGTGATGGCATCACCAGGCCTTCAACAGATGCCTTTGGGGTGGATGCTCCAATCCAAACCCTAATGTTATTTACTCCTTATCCCACAAGGAGAGGCCTAGAAGCAGAATAAGGAAACAGAGATGAAAGAAAATGTTTGATTCCTGCGGAGATGAAAATTAAAAAGATCTTGAGATGGAATTTCACACCGAAAGATTAACAGTTCTAAACACTGGCAAAGGTAGGGTAACCAGAACTCTCATATGCACAAAATGAGACAATTTCTTAGATAAACTGTTCAGTATTTCCTATGAACTTAGACAGCTACTTACCCAATGATTTAGCAACTACCCTCTCGGGAGATAAGAATATATCCCTCACAATGTTGAATGGTGCTTATGTTACTTTACCATACTTCAAACTTGGAACAAATCGAAGGACACAGATAAACATATCCACACAATGAAATACTACTCACCCCTGAGAAGAAACTATTATTTCACACAAAAACATATGAATCAAAAAGCCATGTTGAGTGAAGGCGGCAAGACACATACTAGGATCATGTAGGAGTCCAAGTTCATGACATTCAAAAGGGCAAAACTGATCAGAAATCAGAACAACTGTTTTCCGTGAAGCAGAGAGGATGGGTACGTAAGTACTAACTAAAAAGAGGTAGGGGTGAGGGAACTTTTCCTCTGTGTATATATGATACGTGCATAGGAATGTATGTGGAAGGGTGTGTGCATGCTCACACACATCTATGTGTGTGCGCCCGTGGAAACTGAAGGTCAAACTTGTGAATCATTCCTCAGAAGTAGTCTATGTTGGGGTTTTTTTTTTGTTTCTTAATTTTTATTACATTTATTTATGTATTGCAGGAATACTGATAATCCCGAGGGTTGGTATTAATCCCGAGTGTTTGCCACCACACCCAATTTTATGAAGCTGGGGATTGAACCCAGGGCCTGATGCAAGGTGCTAAGCAAGCAAGTGGAGCTGTGTTTCCAGCCCTCCACGTCTCTTAAGACAGTTTAATGTAGAATACCAGGTGTATTAATTAAGGCTCGGTTTTAGTTCATTTATTGCAGTGGAAAAAACTGCTCCCGAAAGTGAGTTGCATTAAAACAATCACTGGTATTTATTTTCTTCCGTAACTCCTGTAGACTGGCATATCAGACAGGTCACACAGCTACAACGGCTTGTCTCTGTTCCATGCTGTCTGGGATTTTGCCTGGAGTACTTGAAGGCTGTGGACTGGACTCACCCCAAGGCTCCTACTCTTATGTCTTGTGATTTATTCTGGCCGTCAGCTGAGACCTCACCTGGGGCTCTTAGTTACCACGCCTGTATGTGCCCTCCTCAAATGCAGTTTCCTGACACTAGGGCAGTGGAGTTTCCAAAACAAGGCTCAAGCGATAGGGGAGTGAAATAACCTGGGCCTTGTTGTGCCTTAGCCTCTGAAGTCTCAGGCGGCAACCGTGAGCCTGACCTACTCAAGAGGTGTGAACACAAAACCCATCTATTTCTAAGAAAGGCATGCAGGCCAGGCAGTGGTGGTATATGCTTTTAATCCCAGCACTTGAGAGGCAGAGGCAGGTGAGTCTCTATGAGTCCAAGTCCAGTTACAAAGTGGGTTCCAGGACAGCCAGGGATATACACTGAGAAACCTTGTCTAGGGAAGGAAGGAAGGAAGGAAGGAAGGAAGGAAGGAAGGAAGGAAGGAAGGAAGGAAGGAAGGAAGGAAGAAAAGAGAAAAGAAAGGCCTGCGGTATGGTAGATAAATTGGTAGAGCCATCTTTTAAAAGCATGATAAAACCGCAGATCCTTGCCAGTTCACGTTACAGAGAATCCAAACCTAAACCAGCTTCAGCAGAGGGAATGTGTTGGCTCACGTGCATAAACCCCAGTGGTAGTGCCCACTGCAGACCAGGCTCAAATGATTCAGACGATGCCACTAGAACTGTTTCCTTCCATCTCTGGCTCCAGGTTCCTCTATGCTGGCTGGAGCCCCAGATTCTCCTCAGGGAGGCAAGAGGCTGCCAGAGCTCCAGTCATACACCTGTCTTGTTCAGTTACTGCAGAAAAGAGACTTCTACCTCTCTTCGCAGGGCATAATTCACACAGACGTCTTGCAGAGTGAATTTCTTTTCTCTTCTCTTCTTTTTCCCTATTCTTTTCTTTTTTGTTTTGTTTGTTTGTTTGTTTGTTTGTTTTGGTTTCTCGAGACAGGGTTTCTCAGTAGCTATGGAGCCAGTCCTGGAACTTGCTCTGTAGACCAGGCTGGCCTCGAACTCACAGAGATCTGCCAGCCTCTGCCTCCCAAGTGCTGGCATTAAAGGCATTAAAGGCATATGCCGCCACCACCTAGCCAGACCTTGAACAGCCTCCACTTCTGCAGTCCTGGCCTTATAGACACAAGCCATTGACACACAGTTTATTCAGCAGCTGGTGGTAGAGCCCAGGGTTTGGTGCGTGCTCCGAAAGTACTTTACCAGCTGAACTACTCCTCAGCCTTGTTTTTTTAGATAATAAGAAAATGTAAGGCTGGGCAATGGTAGCACACGCCTTTAATCCCAGCACTTGGGAGACAGAGGCGGGAGGATCTCTGTGAGTTTGAAGCCAATCTGGCCTACAGAGAGAAAATTCCAGGACAGCTATGGCTGTTGCACAGAGAAACCCTGACTTGAAAAATAAAAATAAGAAAAAAAAAAGAAATGAAAATGAAAATGTAAGAGTCAGGCTGTGTGGTGGTAGCAGAAGCACATGCCTTTAATCCCAGCACTCATGAGACAGAGACAGGCAGAGCGTGTGAGTTCGAGGCCATCCTGGTCTACAAAGTGAGTTCCAGGACAGGCTCCAAAGCTACAGTGAAACCCTGTCTTTAAAAAAAAAAAAGTAGTGCCAATGCATAGTTGTACAGGACCTCAATCCAGTGCTTGGAAAGCAGAAGCAGAAGGAACAGGAATTCAAGAGCATCCTGGACTATGCGGTGATTTTGAGGTCAGCATGGGCTACAAGAGCTCCAAAAAGAAGAGGAGGAAAAGGAGGAGGAGAAGCAGAAAAGGAAGGGGGAAAAAAGAGAAAAGGAAAATCAGACACACTCTTCTTGTAAATTTAGCTCATCCCTGTAAGCATTGTTCAGTAGCAGCTTTCTCTAGGTAAAGGGCTAAATAGACATTTCTTGCCTTGGATTTGTTTTGCAGTATGAATAATGCATGTTCTGTTTTCTTGTGGCTCGCACTTGCCTGTTGTCTTTTCCTAAAGGTTATGTTTGCTGTTTCTGCTCACTCATATGTTGTATACACTTGACTCAAACATACACACTTGACTTCTGTCTAGAACACATATGGACTCTCCTGATTCGCCATGTTTATTAGTTTAAATGCCACTGGCTGCGCACCCCGGCATTTCTAAGCTGGTGGCCCACGACAGAAAGCATTTTAGAGGTCCTTGAGAGGCATCATGAAAGAGACAAAGAGAAGCTGAACCATGGCAACTGAATCCAGGCTCAAAGGCCCCATCACGTACAAGGTAGTACACAGTTCTTTAAACACAGCGTCTAGTGCCTTTCACTCTTTCTCCTAAGCTGGACACCAGTCTAAAAACTGGAAAATCATCGGGTGCTTGATAAATTTGACTCTTGATTTTAAAATACACATGCTAGTATTGATCTAGACCTATATACTGGGCTTACCATTGTAGGCGGAGTTTTCCTTTGGAACGATCAGTCAGCTCTGTCCTGCCAGCCTCCTCCCAAATAACCACACAGAGACTTATTAATTTTAAATGTTCAGCTGATAGCTTAGGCTTCTTATGAACTAGCTCTTACATCTTAAATTAACGCATATTTCTTCCTCTGCATCTGAGTAGAGACTCAGCATCCTTTTTTCTTGATCTCTTCTTGTCGGCAAGTCCCACCTAACCTCTACCTGCCTCGCTATTGGCCAGTCAGCTTTTTATTAACAATGAGGGCAACACATCTTCACTGTGTGTAGAAAGATTACTCCACAGCACACCATCTTGCTTTTCTGTCGCTCTCTAGCATGCACCCCAACCCTTTTACCGTGTATTTGCCTGATACATCAGACTCTCTAATGTCTATTATGCTCATTTCTCTTAACTCTTTTCTGAAATGTTTTCTCTGTCTTGAAGTCTGGTGTGTGTGTGTGTGTGTGTGTGTGTGTGTGGTTTGTTTGCTTTCTCTCCAGAACCTCAGTTATTATACATAAGCACTCTACCATTGAATTATAATGCTTTCTCCATTCAAAGTACAAGACAGCTCTTGACAACACATCCCTGACCCTCACTTGAGTCCAGTTGTTGATCTCACACAACACAGTTTAAAGAAACACGCTAGAATATTCACTATATGCACAAGGGCTTGACCAGAGAAAAAGAAAAGAGGAGCATGGCAAACCCCACGTGTGCCATGTCTCCTTCCAGACCCAACAGTTAAGCCACTGTGCCATGAGAGGAGGTTCCCCCCTATAAATACATGAACCCTGGGTAATAAGGTTCTGTCCTCATCAACGTCTCTGAGATGCCTTGCCTCTGCTCTCATTGCAGTCAGAAATTCCTCTGAATTAAAATGTGTGTTCCCATATTAGAAGCACCTCTGTGCTGAAGGGACAGCATCTGTCCAAATTCAGCAGGACTGAGAAAGGATGCCCCGAGACTCTTGTCCATGCCAGATGCAGCTGGCAACAGAGTGAGAGAGGTTCTCAGAAACTGGCAGGATGTCAGAGATGGAGTCAGAGCCATCTGAAACTGGCCTTCTGTGCAGTATTTTTACTGCACCTTTTACTCTGACAATCCTTGTGCGGTTATTGTTGCTGTTTTGTGAATGTTTTGATTTTGTTATTGTTTTGCGGGGTTTGTTTTATGTATGTATTTATGTGCATGGGCATTGCTAGGGGTGGTGCACTTACACGTGGAAGGTAGAGGATAATTCCAGAATCATTCTTCAAGCACCATCCACCTTACCAGCTCTTACCAATTAGACAGTACTGGCTGGCTGGCATGCTCCAGAGATCGGCATGCTCAAGAGTCTCGGGGCATCCTTTCCCAGCACAAAGATTACAATTGAGCACCACAGCACCCAGCAAAGATTACAATTGAGAATCCTAGCACCCGGCTTTTGGACTTGGGTATGGTGATAAAACTCAAGTCCTGTGCTTAAAATACACACTTTGTGTGTGTGTGTGTGTGTGTGTGTGTGTGTGTGTGTGTATGTACATGCAACAGTGCTCATGTGGAAGTCAGAGAAAAACTTTAGGAATTGGTACTCAGGTGAGCTTCAAGTATCAAACACAGTTTATCCAGCTTGGTTGCAAGCACCTTTACCTGCTGAGCCATCTTGCTGAAACCTCAGTAGGGGATGTTATGTTTTGTCTGTTTATGTAGTTCAAGCTGATCTCAAATATGTGATTCTCTTACATCTGCCTCCTGAGTGCGGGATTATAGGCAAGCTACCACACCTGGTTTCTGTGGTCCTAGGAATTGAACCTCGGACTTCACAAATACCAAGTACACACTTTACCAACTAAACTACATCCTCAGTCCATGGTTATGCTTCTTATTGCTAAAAAGGAAACAAAATAAACAAAAACTCGACAAAAGTGATTTAAGAAGGACAAGATGGCTCAGTGGGTATGGGTGACTGCCGCGAAGCCCAAGAGCCTGAGTTCGATCCTCAGCACCCACACGGTGGAGAGAGAACTGAGTCCAGAAAGTTGTTCTCCAGCCTCCCCAGGAGTGTGCGGTGTCTCACACCCTGCCTTGCACACACACAGAGCTATTAAAAAAAATAAAGTGAAGATAAATAAATGCTAAAAGAGGAAGAATAAAGGAAAAACTATCTGGGCAGTGGTAGCGCACACCTTTAATCCCAGCACTCAGGAGGCAGAGGCAGGCGGATCTCTGTGAGTTTGGGGCCAGCCTGGTCTACAAGAGCTAGTTCCAGGACAGGCTCCAAAGCTACAGAGAAACCCTGTCTCAAAAACACACACACACACACACACACACACACACAGACAAAAGAACAAAAAAGAAAAGAAAAAAGAAGACTGATTTTGCTCACAGTTTTAAAGGTACAGCCCATCCTGGCAGCAAAGTCACGGTGGCAGAAGAATGAGGTGTTGGTTCCATTGAATCCACTGTCAGGAAGCAGAGAAATAGTTGCCAGCACTCAGGTCCTTTCTCAGTAAGAGAGCCCAGCCCATGGGAGTGACGCCAACCACATTCAGGGTGGGGCTTCCCTTCTTGGGAAATACCCTCGCTGCCAGCTAGAACTCACTGTGTATCTGAAAAATAGCATTGAATGCCTAAGCCTCCTACCTCTACCTCCAAATACTGAGGTTATAGGCCTGAGCCACCATGCCTGGCTGCCTGGCTGCCTAGCTGCCTGGCTGCCTGGCTCTAAGGTGCTTTGTCGGCTTTGATCAACCGACCTCAAATGATATGAACTCTCTTCTGGAATACTTGACAATGATCAAAGGATCTGTGTCTTCTCAGAACTCATTCTGCAAATATTAATGATTGAGATAAGGATAAGAGAAGAAAACATCGAACGTTAGCATTTCAAATCCTTCTTTCTGCTTCCTGCACCTGTTCTCTAACCAGGAAAATTAAAAATTAAGAATAGAAACTGGGTGTGGTGCTACAGGCCTGGAATCCTAGCACTTGGGAGGTGGAGGCAGGAGGGTCAGAATTTCAAGGTCATCCTTGTCTAGAAACAGTCATAATTCATTCAATGCTAGCCTGGACTGCAGGAGAACCTGTCTCAAAAAATAAACAGAAGGTTCCGGGGAGATGGCTTCAGTATATAAAGTGTTTGCTTCTCAATCATGAAGCCTCAGTTTAGCTGCCTCAGCACCCATGTAAAGTCAGGCATAGCCTTGTGTCCATGTTCCTCAGCATTAGGGGACAGAGGCATGAAGATTCTGGGGTGTTCAATGACCAGTCCATCTAGACAAAGTGGAGATCCCCTGGTTCAATGAGAGACCCTATCTCAAAATATAAGGCAGGAAAATGATCGAGGAAGATATCCAAATATCAGCCTCTGGCCTCTACATGCGTGTGCACGGGTGAACTCACTTACACACTCATGCGAAGACACACGTCGCACAGTCGTACACAAGCTGAAGCTGAGGGAAGGCTCGAAGTATTTCACGGGTAGGGAAGCCGTGGGGGGGAGCAGGTAGAAGATGGGGGATGCAGGGGGAGATGATGTGAGTAAGGAGTAGCAGCAGTACACACAAGTAAGCTCGGCACTCAGGAGACAGGCAGGGTGAGCCTGAGTTAAAGGCTAGCCTGGGCTACGCAGGAAACCCTGTCTTAAAATGTGGTAGTAAGTGTCAGGAGGTGAGGGACCTAAGGGAGTTGGAGCGGGGTAGTGAAAGAAATAGCTTTGCCCTGAGACCTCCCATGAAGTGGTTGTAGTTCTTTGATTTTATTTATTGGCGGCTGGAGTGTGACAAGGGGTCTCTGTATTTAGTCTTGGCTGTCCTGGACTCTATGTAGACCACGCCCAGCTCTTTTATTTCTTTTTTCTTTTTTTTTTTTTAGGGCTGTTAACTTTCTTTTTAAAAAAAAAATTATTAAAGATTTCTGTTTCTTCCCCACCTCCGCCTCCCCGCTCTTTTATTTCTTAACGTTACAAATTATATACTCTTGGAAATGGGTACATTAATAGAAAGTAGACTTTCTTCTCCTGTCTTAATTTTCGAATGGGAAAACAAGCTCCTAAGGACTATACATCACTGCCCCACCCCAGTGGGAGGGGAGGCCTCAGGGAAAGACCCCACCCCTATGCTCTCACTGGTGGAATAGAGACTAAGGGTTCTACAACTGCTAGAAAACGTCAACACGCTAAAGTTTCTTCTAGTGGTCAAATGGGGTGAGGTCCAGGCTGGCAGTTGAACAGGGCTGTGTCATCTGAAGAGGCTTAACTTGACATTAGAGCAGCCATGACAGGCCCGTAGACTAACAATAATAGGACTAGGCCTCATCCTTTCAATAACCAGGGAAAACCCTGTGGGAGACCAACCAGAATTGAGATAAGTACTAGGTGATCCAGATGTTAAGAATAGGTTACCTAACTGCTGTGGGACAATGGTCTTCTATCCTGTCACTTGTATTATTTTTAATAAAAGGCTGATTGGCCAGTAGCCAGACAGGAAGTAGAGGCATGCCAGTGAGAATTATGGGAGGAGGGAAGTTTCAGTCTGCAGTTGTAACCCAGATGCAGAGGAAGCAAGATGTGACTGTCTCACAAAATAAGATACCAAGCCACATGGCTAATTCAGACAAGAATTATGGGCTAATGTAAGTTATAAGAATTAGTTAATAAGAAGCCTGAGCTAATGGGCCAATCAGTTTATAACTAATGTAGACCTCTGTGTGATTCTTTGGGACTTAATGGCTGCAGGACCAGGTAGGACAAAAAACCTCAGTCAACACCTAACTTGTACATAGGTTGTCAATCTCCTTTCAGCAATGCCAGTACCAGTTCCTGTTTAACAAGACTCATGCTGCCCCACCCATGCCTGATCAACCCCCATTTGAATCCAGAATCCCCTAACCCCATTCTTTACTCCTTAAAACCCTGCCTCAACTGAGTTTGAGGCTCTCCCTAATCCAACTACTATGTCGGAATGGCAGGGAGTCCAAGCTTGAGCTTGCGATAAAGACTCTTTGCTTTTGCAGACAGACTCAGACTCTTGGAGGTTTCTGGGGGGCTTCTGATGCGGGCATAACATCATCCACGTGTTACCGTCTTAGGACCATGGAAGCTGCAAGCGTGAGGGGGTTACAGAGTCTTCCCGTGTGTTTTCAGAGGGTTGCTGTACCGGTGCTGGAGTTGTCTGGAATCCAGAAGGCCCTGAGAAGCCATTGTTTAAAGTCGTGAAAGTGAAGCTTAGATTATGGTGAAGACCTCAACATGTGGGAGAGATATCAGAACCATAAGAGGTCATCTGCTAAACAGAGCTGTACCCAGGAAATGAGCCAGCCCAAGACAAAGATGCAGACTGCAGGCAGCACCCCTGGAGGGACTGAGCCATCTAAGCGCTTCTTCTTTTTTGTTTCTTTTTGTTTTTTTTTAAATATTTATTTATTTATTATACGTACAATACTCTGTCTGTGTGCATGTCTGCAGCCAGAAGAGGGCACCAGACCTCTTTACAGATGGTTGTGAGCCACCATGTGGTTGCCGGGAATTGAACTCAGGACCTTTGGAAGAGCAGGCAATGCTCCTAACCACTGAGCCATCTCTCCGGCCCTGTTTCTTTTTGTTTTTGTTTCAAAGTGTAGCCCGGGCTATCCTAGAACTAGCTCTGTAGACCAGGCTAACTTCGAACTCACAGAGATCCACCTGCCTCTGCCTCCCACGCGCTAGGATTAAAGGCGTGGGCCACCACCGCCACCTGGCTAAACTCTCATTCTTTGAGATCAGACACGGAGTTTCAAGGTTTGGAGTTTATCCTGCTGCGTTTCCATCTTGCTTTACAATGTTTCCTCACTGTGCCCCCAACACCTCCCTTCTGGAATGCTAATGTATGTATTTTCTGTCATTGAATGCTGGAAGTATGTAATTTACTTTTTTATTTTTACAAGGGGTGACAGTCAAGAGATTATCTTGAGTCCTTGAAGAAACTTTGGGCTTTTGAACAATGTTGAGACTGTTAAAGATTGTGGAGATTTTTGAGGCTGAACTCAATGCTGAAAGAGGCCAGGGAGTGATCTGGTGGTGAATGAGAATGCCCCCCACAGGCTCAGGCACTGGAGCACTGGTGCTCGGGGAGGTTGTGGGGATGTGCAGCCTGGCTGGAGGATATCGAGCAGTGAGCTGAGCTTTGAGAGTTCCCAGCCACGCCCCACTTCTAGCTCACTCTCTGCGCTTGTGGTTGAAGATGTGATCCCTTGGTTTCTGTTCCAGCCCTCAGCTGCCATGCCTTCTTGCCTGTTATGGACTCTCCCTCTGGAACCATAAACCCACATAAACTCTTCCTTCCCCTCAATGGTCATGGCTCCAAATCCTAGATTCAGGCTCCTGCACGCTACAGCTGCGAGGTTCGGTGGAAGGAACTGGGAATAAAATGGCTGGAACCCAGTGCTAGCACTCCAGGGTATTGTCATCTGCTGGCAACGACAGATAAACCAAGAAGCTTATCAAGCGTCACAGCAGTTTCATGGGAAGGTACATGGACATCAGAGGAGTCCGGCAAGGAGACGCGGTTCCACCGGGAGACAGGGAGAGCTGAGTGCGGGCGCAGGACGTCTCCCTCCCGGCGTCCAAGCAGCGACCCCTTTTCCAGTGACTTCATTCGGGGATTTTACCTCCTTCTGCCTTCTTTTCTTGGCATTTCTCTGACACATCCTGTTGGAGAGTTATGTTTCAGGAAAAAAAATTTAAATATATTCATCTGCCACCTTAGACTTGTTTTCGTAAGAGAACCTAGCAGCTTGCAGCAGGAGGGACGGTTTCAGCTCGCGAAGCCTGACATCATTTCGCCAACCCCATTCTCCTTATAGCCCCTCCCACCTGGCTCCCTCTTTTGTCCTCTTTCTCTTTTTCCCCCACTGTCTCTCCCAGAGCCTCTTGACAGTCCCATAATGATGCCTCAAACCCAAGTCGTTTCATGAGCTCAGAGGGGCTAAGTGAATCACCAGAGGCTGTAGCTTCTTGACTGGAGCAGGATTCAAACCCAGATCTTTTGGTTGTCGCATGTGATTATAGGAAAAGAGATCATAGGGTTGCTCCATGACTCTTTGCTGATCCAAGAGTAAACCTTGTGTGTGATCATTCCCAACACGCGCCCAAACACAGCCTGACCCCTATCCAGCGGCCTTCTCCTACTACTCAATAAAGTGTCCACCTCTGACTGCAAGTAGCCCAGGCCTGTCAGACAAGCCAAAAGTCCAGTTATCACACACCTAAGCCGATGTCTCCTCACAAGGTCCTGGGCAGCTACATTGGTTAAAGTCCTTCATCTTGTCTTGGAAGGACAAACTATAACAAACACAGTGTTTGGGACTCACGTACTAACTTCTAAATAATTATTTTATTATTGTCATCCTTGTGTGCATGATGTGTGTGTGCGCGTGGGCACATGCCTGTGTAAGAGGACATTTTCAGGACCTGGCTCTCTCCTCCCACCATGGATTCTGGGGACTGAACTCAGGACGGGCTATCTCAGCAGCTCCCTTTATTTTTTTACTTTAAAACTTATTTCTTCATTCATTCATTCATTCATTCTCTCTGTGTGTGCGCGCACACGTGCAGGCAAGCAAGTGTGCAACTCGCAGAAGTTGGTTCTCTACCCTCATCGAGGGGACTTCAGGGATTGAATTAAGGATTCAGTTCATCAAACTTGGCAATAAACATTGTAACTAGATGTCCTGTCTCATTGGCCCCTTTTCCTCCCTTTTTCTTTCTCCCACTTTTCTTTTCTTTTTTAAAGATGTATTTCTCTCTTATGTGTACAGTGTTCTGTCTGCATGCATGCCTGCACTGCAGGTCAGAAGAGGGCACCAGAACGTATTATAGACGGCTGTGAGCCAACATGTGGTGGCTGAGAATTGAACTCAGGACCTCTGGAAGAGCAGCCAGTGCTCTTAAACTCTGAGTCATGTCTCTAGCTCCTCTTTTCTTTCTTTCCTTTTTTTTAAAAATGGTTTCGTGGAGCTCAGTCCAGCCTTCAACTTGCTATGACAGAGGAAGACTTCTTGATCCTCCTGTGTCTTCTCTCAGGTTAGAGGATTCCAGGCTTACACCACTACACTCAGTTTGGGACCAAACCCAAGGCTTGATGCATGCTAAGCAAGCACTCTACCAACTCAGCTATATTCACAGGCCTAAAGGACACTTGACTTACTTAATTAATTTAATGTGTAGGTGTACGTATGCTATATATGTGTTCATCGTGGGGGTGTGTGCTAGTGTGTGGGTGCAAGCACACAAATATGGTCATAAGCGTGGAAGCCAAAAGTTAATACTGGGTGTCCTCCTAAATAATTGTCTACCTTAGTTTTGAGATAGGGCCGCTTCACTGAACTGGGACATATGGATTGACTAGACTGGGTGGCCAGTGAACTCTGCAAGATCTATCCTACCCCAGCTCTGGGGTTATAAATATAACTGTGTCACCTTGCCATACCCCACTGGGAATCAGCACTCACGTGTTCATTCTTTAACAGCAAATACTTTATCCACTGAGCCACCTCCTCACCCCCAGAACGGGATTCCTGCATGATACCACTGCATCAGTGGGGCTGATAGTTAAAACAGCCTTTTTTTGCCTCACTATGCAACCTTGCTGGCCTCGAATTGATTATGTAGACCAGGCTGGACTCAAACTCACAGAGTTCCATCTGCCTCTGCCTCCTGAGCACTGGGATTCAAGGTGTGTACCTGACCAAAACTTCTCTTATAAAGATTTAGTTATTTTTATTTTATATGTATGTGTGGGTGCCTACATGTATGTATGTGCATTCCTGCATGCCTGGTGCCCAAGGAGGTCAGAAGAGGTTATCAGACTCTGTAGAACACCAGTTACAGGCAGTTGTGAGCTTCTGAATACTGAGATCAAACCCAGGTCCTCTCCAAACACAAGAGAAAGGGAAATTATTGATTACTCTTTGATATCCTCCTCTACAAAATCAGTTTAGGCTGGTGAGATGGCTCAGTGGGTAGGGCAACTTGCCACCAAGTCTGATGATTTAAGTTTGATTTGCCAGGACCTATCTGGTGGAAGGATAGAAAGTTTTCCTTTGGCCGGGCAGTGGTGACACACACCTTTAATCCCAGCACTCAGGAGGCGAGGCAGCCAGATCTCTGTGAGTTTGAGGCCAGCCTGGTCTAGAAGAGCTAGTTCCAGGACAGGAAACAAAAGCTATGGAGAAACCCTGTCTCAAAAATAAAAAAAAAAAAAAGAAAGTTTTTCTTTGACTTCTACACACATACAAGTGTACCCCCACACATATATACAAAGTAAATTAAGATGTAAAAATTTGATTTTCAAAAAAAATCAAAGCTTAATGTGCTTTTCATAGATTTTTAAATTTAATTTAATTTTATGTGTATGGGTGCTTTGCCTGCAGATATATATATGTAATCTGTGGTGTACTGTGTGTTCCTGGTTCTGGAGGAGCCAGAAGAGCGCACCAGATTTCAAAGCAATGGAGTTACAGAAAGCTGTGAGCCATTATGTGGATTCTGGGAATAGAATATGGGTCTCCTGGAAGAGCAGTAAGTACTCTTAACTGCTCAACCATTTCTCTAGCCCCTATATCTTTTCGGCATTAAGACAAATAAGGACAATTTATGCCATTCAGCTGGGGATGCAGCTCCATTGGTAGGTGGTTACTTTGCCTGGGTTCTATCCCCAGCACTTCAGAAACCAGGTGTTGTGGGTGCACCTGTAATCCCAGCACTTGGGAGGCAGAGACAGGTGGAGCAGCATTTTAAGTTTATCTTCCCATACATAGAGAATTTGAGAAGCCTGGTCTACCCGAGTCCCAAGCTTTAAGAACATTCGGGGGTTGGAGAAATGACTTAGGGGTTAAGAGCACCTTCTGTTCTTCCAGAGTCCTGAGTCCAATTCCCAACAACAACATTGTGGTTTACAACCATCTATAATGAGATCTGATGCCCTCTTCTGGCCTGCAGGCATATATGCAGACAGAGCACTCATACATTATAAATAAATAAATAAACAAAATTTTTAAAAAATGAAAAAAAAATTTTAAAGTTGGAAACTGGGCAGTGGTGGCACATGCATTTAATCCCAGCAGTTGGGGTTCAATGACAGTTGTGAGTTCAAGGCCAGCCTGGTCTACAGAACAAGTTCTAGGAAGGAAGGCCAAGTGTCCTAGTTAGGGTTTCTGGTGCTGTGAAGACACATGACCATGGCAACTCTTATAAAGAAAATCTTTAATTGAGGTGGCTTGGTTCATTCAGCCCATTACGATCATGAAGGGGAAGGGAACATGGCTGCGTGCAGGCAGATGTGTTGCTGGAGCTGAGTGCAGGCAACAAGAAGCTGGAGACAAAGAGACCTCACAGCCAGCCCCCACCGTGATACACTTCCTCTAACAAGAACACACCTCCAATAGTGCCACTCCCTTTGGGGGCCACACCAAGAAGACTACACAGAGAAACCCTGTTTCAAAACACAAAACAAAACAAAAAGCTGGGAGCTGGAGTTGCCAGCACCTATGGTGAATGGCTGTTAACTGCCCATAACTTCAATTCTAGAAGATTCAACATCCTTTTGTGGCCTCTGTGGACATCTGCATGCCAAGTATATATGTGTGTGAACAAAAACACACACACACACAAATTGTATTTACATGTATGTATACACAAGTAGAGTTTTTAGAAATGGTTCTGCCCTAGAAGCTTACCCCAGTTCTGTACTTAGATACATGCCCATAATCCCACCATTCAGGAGGATGAAGCAAGGAAGATGGCCATGGATTCAAGGCCAGCCTGGGAATACATAACAAAACTTTGAACTAAACTGTTAGGGTCCTGGAGAAGTCTCACAAAAGGCCACCCCTCACAAATGCAATCAGCCCGAGCGTTTATTATCTGAAGAAGGTCCCAGTATGCTGGTGCCATACATCTAACACAAAGCAGAAAATGGTGAATGGTGTCCCCAAGGAAAGCTTCGAAGGACTCTAAAAGCACTGTGCTTGTTCTATCTAGGATTGGTTTACACAAGTGACAATTGTATTATGATGTTTCTAATTGGTAAGAGCTAGCGGGGGAGGGGGCTAAAGTTATAGCTTTTCCATTGTTGGGCAAGTGTGGACAAGTCTCAGGTTTTGTTCTTTTTTTGGTTTTGCCTTGAGGTATGGGGGGGGGGAGGCTGCTCCTGGTACAGTATGTGCAATTCCCCTAGTCCTTACTCTGTGTGTGTGTGTGTGTGTGTGTGTGTGTGTGTGTGTGTGTGTGAGCTGTAGCTGTTCCTAGTACAGTATGTGCAATTCCCCTAGTCCTTACTGTGTTGGTGTGTGGGTGTGTGTATGCGTGTGTGTGTGTATGTGTGTGTGTGTGTGTGTGTGTGAGCTGTAGCTGTTCCCTGGTACAGTATGTGCAATTCCCCTAGTCCTTACTGTGTTTGTGTGTGTGTGTGTGTGTGTGTGTGTGTCAGATGTTCCTGGTATAGTATGTGCAGTTCTCCTAGTCCTTACTGGGGGGGGGGGGCTGTTCCTGGTATAGGATGTGAAATTCCCCTAGTCCTTACTGTGTGTGTGGGGGTGTGGATGACCGATTGCCCTTTGTTCCTGTCTTCCTCAGAAATGACTTGTTTCAGGAGGTTGGAACTGAGGCCTAATTCTTTTCGTTTTTGTTTTTCAAGACAGTGTTTCTTTGTAGCTTTGGACCCTGTCCTGGAACTAGCTCTTATAGACCAGGCTGGCTTCAAACTCACAGAGATCCACCTGCCTCTGCCTCCAGAGTGCTGGGATTAATGGCACGCACCTCCCAGCGAGGCCTAATTCTAAACTGAGTAATTAGGGGCCTGTCATGATATTTACTGGGTCCTCTCATAAACAAATAAACCCAACAAAAGTTCATCCTTCACTATCTAGAAAAAAGCTAACAATCCCAGGAGCGCAGGCTTCTGTGCCCCGTGCTCATGCTGCCCTCACTGCTCAGGTCCCAGCCTCAGGTCTTGCCCATCCGTGGGAGGAAGCATCAGGAACTGAGAAGTAACAGAAAATAGGGGAGGCTGGGAGCCTGGGCTTCGGCGCCGGCAAGGAACTGCTGTGTGTCTGTGGGAGTACCCAATATTAGTATCCAGGCACACCTTGGCCCTGGCACAGGGCATCACGCCCTGCATCACACCTACGCGCGTGGCCGACAGTACTCTGTTCCTTTAAGGGACAAGCCCTGCCTACTCCCACTCTCTTCCTGCTCTCTTCCTTTTCTGCCATTTTCTCTCTTGTCGCTCTCCTCTTTCTCTCCCCCCCCCCTCTTCTGTTCTCTCTTCTCTTTCCCATTCCGTTTAGCTCAATACACTCCGCACTCGAGCTGCGTCTGCATGGCCATTTGTCTTCCACCCGTGGTCTTCACCCGCCTTGGGAACCCAAGGGTCCCTCTCACACCGTAATCCTAACACCCTCTATCTACCATTCCCACCTCTGGCATCCAGATTACAGCAAACAAGGCCTCTGGATCGGAGGTTCTAGAGTCCCTTTTCTGAGTTGCCTTCACCTGATTTTGAGGCCACCCCGTTTCTGCGTTTGGAGGACGGCAGCCTCATTATTGCTGTGGTTTCCCAGCTACTGCAGGTGCTTAGAGTTGGGGAGGGAGGAGGGCTTTTTGCTTCTGTGTTTAGAAAGCAAGATTGTGCAAGCCACGGGGCGTTGGCGAATATTTGTTTACACTGTGAAGATGTATCTTTGCCAAGGCGCCTTCTGACTGGTTTAATAAAGAGCTGACTAGCCAGTAGCTAGGCAGGAAGAGGTTAGGCAGGACATTCCGGCAGAGAGGACTCTGGGAAGAAGAAAGGCGAAGTTAGTAGCCAGACAGAGGAAGCAGGGTAGGCAGAATGGGGAGATGAGGTAATGAACCACGTGACAGAATGTAGGTTAAAAAATTTGGGTCAATTTAAGTTATAAGAACTAGTTAGGAACAAGCCTAAGCTCAGGCCAAGCTTTCATAATAAGAAGACTCCGTGTTGTTATTTGTAAGCTGGCAGACCAAAGAAAAATCTGTCTACAATGGGGTACATGAGGGCAAGAAGGCAGCTCAGAGCGAAGTCGTGGGCTTTAGATCATTGTAGAACATTGCACATTCTAGGGTCATGACCTTTGACTAGAGCGTGTGAAGGAAAGCACCAGGAAAGAAGCCGCACTCACGTTGAACTTGCTGCAAGACTGAGTGCAGAGAGGTTGGAAAGTTGCAGATCCAGAGCCCAGTTGTGGTTTATTTGGAGCAATCTCTAGCCTCTCCCCCATTTTGAGACAGGGTCTCTATGTAGCTCTGGCTGCTCTGGATGGAACTTGCTATGTTAAGCAGGCTGGTCTGAGACCTACAGACATCTGCCTGCCTCTAACTCCCAGTGTTGGGATGAAAGGTGTGTGCCACCACACCCAGCTCTACTCAGTTACTAGCCATTCCTTGTCCACCTTTGTGGCTGATCTAATATCCTTGTGACTAGCAGGTGAAACCTTTTGGAATGTATTAACTCAACAGACCAGGAACCTCCGGCAATCAAAATGCCTTAGCAGGGACTGCCTGGCTTTGCTGTGACCTGTCCCAGATGTCCATAACAATGTAATGAGAAGTGTCTTGGTTGTGACTTTCTTTGTTCTGTCGCTATAAGACTTCAGATCCCTGTTAGCACGCTGGAACATGAACTTGGGTAACTTGAATCTGTATTTTCAGGCCATGGTCGTTCATAAACTGTTCCGAGTCCCTTTTGAGGCGAGACTTGTGTCTTTGCTTCAATAAGAGTAAATTCTTTGAAAGCCGAGTCTGAAACCTTCATAGGCATCAACACAGAGGATCTCCACAATTATTTGGGACCTGTGTGTCTGTGGGAGTACCCAATATTAGTATCCAGGCTAGTGAAAGAAGAGGAAGAAGAAAGGAGCAGGAAGAAGGCTAAAAACTGGAGCCCTCCCCGACACTTTAATCTTCAACTAATGAGTTTTGGTTTATGTAAGGGGGTTTAGGCCACTATTTCTGTTCTCTATCCTTAATTGAAAATTGAAAGTGCATTTTGTGAGGCTAGGCATAGCAGACAACCTGCAATCCCAGTGCTCGAGTGAGGAGGCAGGATTGGTGCAGACCGGAGGCCAGCCTGGCCTATATAGAGAGCAGATTCTCATCTCACGGTTCTGTAGAGACTTTTCTCTAACCTTTTCACTTCAGTTAAGAGACTTTATCCTTCTGTTATCTTTGCTCTATTATGTATAAATGTAGCAATATAAATTATTCAAATATAATGCTAATCATTGTTCATTTCTGTTAATTAATTCACTTATTCAAAAATACTTTTGAGTCCCTACTATGTGCTAGGAATCATACTAGGTAATGTTGAGAATTTACTGATGAACAAGATGTGTCTTATGACATCAAATATTCAAAGGCTATTCTGGGAGACAGGTGAATATGAATAGACCCTTGGCATTTTTTTAATCGCTAGTCATTGTCTCAGCTATTCACAAACAGCCTCAAAGATCCAGGACATGAATTTAATTGTAATGAGAGCAATTACAATGATATGGTGGGCTGTTTGGAGGATTAACTGAGATAATGCAATTTTAAGCACCTACCATGAATCTGAAACAAGAGCTAAGTAAGAGTCTTTTGCTGGAGGGAGCCACTGGCTTGGAGAAGCAAGCAAGGGGAATTAGGAGAAAAACCACTCTACCCTCCAGATTTCAGAAAGCGAGAGAAACCCTTGTCCCCAGTGCAGATGCAGAAATCAGTTTAAATGCCTGAAGTTACCTGTGAAACAGATGTCACTGTGCAAATCCTTCCCTGGAAGGATGTTTAAACTTTGTGTGTTTGTGTATGTGTGTGCACGTGTGTACATTACTGGTGAATGAGCCAAGAGCTTTGTGCACGCTGGGCAAATCCTACACCACTGAACAGCATCCCTGCCTCATGGAGCACATGTTTAATTAATAATTAATTTAACCGTTTCTTGGCCTTTAGATTAAAATCAAGAATGAGTTTGTATTTTTTATTTATTGATGTAGGGTCTTGTGTTTCTCCGACTGAACTTCAGCACATTGCCAACGAGGACCTGGGACTTCTATTCATCTTGCCTCAATTTCCAGAGTGCTGGGGTCACAGGCAGGTGCCACACACAGTTTATGTAGCGCTGGGGATGTATCCCAGGGCTTTGACTTGCTGAGTAAGCACGCTCCAAGCTGCAGCTCCAGCTCCCTGTACATTTGTTTTAAAACTCATCAAATGCAATCAAGATGGAAAAGCAAACACACACAGATTCGAGTGTGAGCGAGATCACGTCTCTCCCCATCTCCATCCACAGGACATGTTCCTTCCCCATCTGCACACAGTTACTCATATCAACACTTGCACAACTTTGTTTCACTTAGAACACAAACTTATGACACATCTTTAAACATCTGTTGGCACAAAACACAGCTCTCACCTCAAAAGGAGGTAAGAGTTTACTCTGGAGCCAAATACGAGTTAGTATGAGCGGGGTGTTACAATTCTAGCCAACCAGCATGGCTGGCACTTCCGGGTTCCGGGCCATGCATGTGCGGACAAGCCCTCAGGCAAAAATAACCTAGTCGCCCTGGGTACCCTAAAAGGCCCTGCATGACCCATGTGTGGCATGGTTGCATCACCTATGTATGATGCAGCTACTTAAGCCCTTTTGCGCATGCGTAAACTCTGTCATCTGTGTATGATGTAGCCACATTATCCCCCATGCGCATGCGCCAGGCAGGCTTTCAAAGCTGGTCTTGCCATCTTCTGCCCTCTCTTTCTGCACACCTACTTCACCAGGCCTGTTCACGTCTCCTCTAATAAACCCCTAAGTGGGTTTGTTGCGTGTTTCGTGCTTCCTTCTCATTCACACCAGAAGGTTTCACTGGAGAACACAAATTCGTGTTGCCTCAAATGACACATTCCAACACGAAAAGAATATATGTGTTTATAGTTAGAGAACAGAAGACATAAAACAAGTCATTTAAAAACACACTAGAGGAGGGCTGATGAGATGTCCCACCCATCAGTTCCCAAATAACCAACACAGAGATTTGATATTAATTGTAAATGCTCGGCTGATAGTGCAGGCTTGACACTAATTCTTACAACTTAGTCCATTTCTGTTCATCTATATGCTGCCCCGAGGCTCATAGCTTTTAACCCTATTTTATATGTCCAAGTTGTTCTGTGTCTGGCTGGTGTCTTCTCTGACTCAGCCCTTCTTCATTCCAACATTCTGTCTGTCTCAGGCTGTCTCATCCAATCTCTTCCTGCCCAGCTATCGGCCAATCAGCTTTCTATAAACAATGAGAGCAACCCATATTTAGAGTGTACAAAAGGATTATCCCACAGCATCAGTGGGCATCTTTTGTGGCACTTTCTGCCAAGTCTTAGGACCTGCGTTTGATCCCCAGGTCCTTTGACCTCTACCTAGATGTCCACATACCTAAACACACATACAGATTGTTAGGTCTGAAACCCAGGACAAACAGCTGAGGTGCCTACTTAACATATCAAAGCAGACCTGGCTGCCAGGTTCACCCAGCATCCCTCAGTCCCTACTTGTTAGAGGGTATGCTGTTGCAAGGAAGGCTGCTTGTGGGTTCCTGGCTGTTCAGCCCGAAAATAATCACACGGGGACCAGAGTGATCAGGATAGGTGGCAGGGGCAGGGAAGCATAGCAAACAGCTGATGGGTGAGCTCAACTCCCAGGCCAGGGACTGGGGTCACATTTCCAACTCTATTATTATTATTATTATTGTTGTTATTATTATTATTATTATGTTTTTATCATCTATTACACATAATGCTTTTCTTTATAAAAATTTCATGCTTGCCCTTCTTCTCAAATAGTCCCCTGCCTTTTTGATGCTCTGTGCACGTGTCTGTGTGTGTACCAATGAGTTTGTGTAAGGTCACTTACAGGAGCATGGCTACACCACTGAAGCAAATGTCTCTCCCTCTCTCCAAAACCATCATCTGCCAGTAGAACCCCAAGGAGGTGTGAGCATTGTGAGCCAACTCTTCTTCCTCCTTTTCTCCTCTTCCTGCTTCCCCCTCCTCCCCCTCCTCTTCTTCCATCTCTTCCTTCCCTTTTTCTCCTCCCTCCTTCTCCTCCTCTTCTATCCTCCCCTCTCTCCCTCCTCCTCTTCTTTCTCCTTTAAGGATAGTTTCATATATGCCAATTTGGCCTCAGTTTCCCTGTGTAGCCAAGGATAAACTCAGAACCTCCTGCCTCTACCTCCTAAATGCTAGAATTGCATGTATGCACCACCACTCCTGGCTAGCTGTCCATCTCTCTTGACTCTTAGGACTTTCTTTGAAAAACAATTTTTATTTGTTGTTCTTCCCTGGCCTCTTCTCAATGGCTCTGCTCTGGCAGCCTCTGTCTGTCTTTCTCTGAGCTCTCATTCTTTGATCATATGTTTACCTTCCCCTGCTCAGGGGTCTTTAGTGAGGTTGGATGAGTGTAATTAGCATCTCTGTGATAAGAAAACGCGGACGTCTCAGACTGCTTAGAAAGTTCAGGACCGTGGACAGCAACACAGCCCTCCCCTTTGAATGCTCTCTTTGTGCTAGCCACGCCCATGCTGCAAAAGAGCACCGGGATTACAAACGTGGGTAAGAGACCTGGCAAAAACTCAAGTGTGATCAGTGTTATCCCAACGGAGTAAACAAACTATTGTAGAATAATCAAGGAACTCCAGAGAGTCTGGGTCCTCCGAACATGTCTGGGGGAAGGAAGTTGTAAGCAGAAGATAACGTCACCCACAAGATATTGGGAACTCTCCAGGTATTTCCAACAAGAATCCCAGGTGCCATTTTACAGTACAATTTTTTTTTCTTAATAACAAACAATCTTTTCTTAGTGTATCATATTTGGATTGGTTGTAAATAAATAATGAACACAAGCTTGAATATTGTTTCTGTCTAGAGGCAGTTGTGAGAGTGGCCCCGTGATAGAGCACTTACTTAGCATGTGCAAAGCCTTGGTTTGCTTCCCAGAAATCAAAAGGGAGAGTGTGGTGCTCGGATATTGTCAACTAAGAGCTGATGCAGAATGTTGTGGGGACACCAGAGTTACTAGAAACCCAAGGCTTTTAGACCATCAGAGGCCTTCATTGTGAAAGAAATTTCATTGTACAACTGACAGCTGAACTTCAGCCATTATGGCCAGGGAGATCGCTCAGTAGGTCAGAGAGCTTGTTATGTAAGCAGGAGAACTAGAGTTCTAATTCCCTGCCCTTAAAAAGTCATGGGTGGAGATGGAGAAATGGTTCGATGTGCCCACTGCTTTTGCAGAGGACCCAGGTTCAGGTTCATTTCTAAGCATCCACATTTGGTGGCTCACAATTGCCCATAACTCCAGCTCCAGGGGATCTGATGCCTTCTTCTAGCCTCTGAGAGCACCTGCACATGTGCACATAGTCTCTCTCTCTCTCTCTCTCTCTCTCTCTCTCTCTCTCTCTCTCTCTCTCTCTCACACACACACACACACACACACAGAGTCACAAATAAAAACAAAATCTTTTTAAAAAGCCAAGCATGGTCATATGTACCCACAAGCCCAACGTTGCAGGTGGAGACAGGCAGATTTTAGAAACTTGGTTGCCAGCTAGCCTAACAAAGCTTTGGGTCGATGAGAAACACTCTTATTCACTCTTATTCTCAAGGAAATAAGGCAGAGAGCAATACAGATGTGATGTCATCCTCTGGCCTCCACGTGTGCACACAGGCTCATGCACACACACACAGGCACACAAAAACACAGCACAAGTTTAAAATTCTAGTCATTGCTTTTCTGAGTAGTGGTCTTAACTGAAGTGGATTTTTGTTGCTTGTTTGTTTTTTTTTTTTTTTTTTGGTTTTTCAAGACAGGGTTTCTCTGTGTAAAAGCCCTAGTTGTCCTGAGACTAGCTTTGTAGGCCAGCTGGTCTAAAGCTCACAAAGATCCACCTGCCTCTGCTCCCCCAGTGCTGGGATTAAAGGTGTGCACCAGCATTGCCCAGCATCTGAGTACTGGCCTTAACAGCGAGAGAGACCTGGAGCCAATCTCTCATTCTGTATCCTGAAGTCCAGCACAGCGGATAAGTAATAACTGGATGCACACGGGTCATGGTGTGTTAGGAAAGTCATGAGGAAAGATTCTCCTCATATTCTACTTCCCCAAGTTTCCACTAAGTACTCATTCTCCCTTCTGCGCTCATCTTGAACCATTTAGATTTTTCTGTATTTTTGTTTTTTTCTCAGAACATGCTAGGCGAGTCCCCTATTACTGGTCTCCAAACCCAGCCTGAGTCTGCCTTTTCCATGAAACCCCAGCTATGTGGAGACCACTCTCATGGTGCCCTTAGTCACGGATGTCTGCCTCTTCAGGAAAATGGACTCTATCTTTTCAGCCATTACTTGTAAGAGATGACTCATGAGTTCCCCCTATTCATTTAAGTCAGCATCTGGCTATGGTAATTTAGGTTGGCCTCAGACTCAGAAAACCTGCAGCAATCCTCCTGTTCTAGCATTTCAAGTGCCAGAATTACAGGCATGTACTGCCAGACCTGGTATTCTGGCATTTGAATTGAGTTTTTTTTTGTTGTTGTTGTTGTTCATATGTTTTTGAGACAGGGTCTCATATAGTCCAGGTTGTCCACAACTTTTATGTAGTCAAGTATGAACTTGAACATTTGATCCTCCTGTTTCTACCTCCCAGGTGCTGGGAGTATGTGTCTACTCTATGCCAAAATGCTATTTGGTGCCAGAGAGCCAAATTCAAGGCTTTGTACATGTTAAACAAGTGATCTATCAACTGAACTATATCCTAGCCTGATTTGTCTTTTTTGTTTAGTTTGTTTTGTTTTGTTTTGTTTTTGTTTTTCAAAATAGGGTTTCAAGAGTATCTTTGGAGCCTGTCCTGGAACTTGCTCTGTAGACCAGGCTGGTCTCGAATTATGCCTGCCTGCCTCTGCCTCCCAAGTGTTGGGATTAAAGGCGTGTGCCACCACTTCCTGGCATGATTTGTTTTTAAGAAAGTTGTTTTGCAATAGTGGTGCAGCCTTTTAATGAAGAAAGATGTTTTGGGAGCTGGAGAAATGGTTCAGTGGTTAAGAATACTTGCTGCTCTTATAGAAGACTTGAGTTCAGTTCCTGGCACCTATGTCAAATGGTTCAGAAACCACCAGTATCTCCAGCTTCTGGGGAATCTGTGCCCTCTTCTGGACTCCAAGAATACTGCACTTATGTGTGCATAAACCTACATACAGACATATGCATATACAAATAATTAAAAATAAAATGTAAGCTGGACAGTCGTGGCAAATGCCTTTAATCCCAGCACTTGGGAGGCAAAGGCAGGCAGATCTCTGTGAGTTCAAGGCCAGCCTGGTATACAAGAGCTAGTTCCAGGACAGGCACCAAAACTACAGAGAAACCCTGTCTCAAAAAAAACAAAACAAAACAAAAAACAAAAAAGTTGTTTAGTCATTCTCAACATTCTGACAAGAGCAACAGTTAATCCTAGGTGCTTTTTGGACTCTAACCTGACGAAAGTAAGACACTGAACCTTGTGTTTATTCAATTTTGAGATAGGGCAAACTGACTGGATGATGTTTCCTTTTTTGGTTTTTTGAGACAGGGTTTCTCTGTAGCTTTGGATCCTGCCCTGGAACTAGGTCTTGTACACGAGGCTGGCCTCGAACTCACAGAGATCTCTGCCTGCCTCTGCCTTCCAATTGTTGGGATTAAAGGCGTTTGCCACCACCACCTGGCGGATGTTTCCTTTATATATGTGTGTGTGTATTCTATTAGTCATAGATCATAAATTTTTTTTGGATAGGGTCACTGCTCAGGCTGGCCTCACACTTATTACAAGCCAAGGAGGAAGAGTTGAACTTGAATTTCTTTCTTTAATTTTCTATTCTTATCTGTGCACATTTTGTTGTTGTTGTTGTTTGTTTTGTTTTTGGTTGGTTTCTGATATGGGATGTTCTTCTGTATGTGTGTTACTCTTATTGGCTGATGAATAAAGCTGCTTTGGCTGATGGCAGGGCAGAATATAGCCAGGCTGAAAGAGATATATTGAGAGAGTAGGAAGAGTCAAAGAGATGCTATGTAGTTGCCGAAGGAGACAGACACCCAGATCTTTTATCAGTAACCTACCCTCGTGGCAATACACAGATTAATAGCAGTGGGTTAATTTAAGATGTAAGAACTCACTAGAAATATGCCTGTGTCATTGATCAAACGGTGTTATAATTAATATAGTTGATTATTTGGGTCTGAGCAGCTGAAAAATAAATGAGCAGCCTCCATCTATAAAATGGGCTGGAGAGATGGCTCAGAGGTTAAGAGCACTGACTGCTCTTCCAAAGGTCCTGAATTCAATTCCCAGCAACCACATGGTGGCTCACAGCCATCTATAATGAGATCTGGTGCCCTCTTCTGGCATGCAGGCATATATGCAGACAGAATATTGCATACATAATAAATAAATAAATAAATAAATAAATAAATAAATATTTTTAAAAAATGGTGCATCAGCATGAGATAACTGAATCCACATAAAACCTGAGAGAGCTTGAGAAAGAATTCTGAACACAGAAGAACAGAGTTAAGCATGGTTTCTTGACAGCAGCATTTTCTTGTGTGGGCTCTGTTGGCAGCAAGCAGA
This sequence comes from Alexandromys fortis, assembly GCF_014885135.2. Classification (NCBI taxonomy): domain Eukaryota; kingdom Metazoa; phylum Chordata; class Mammalia; order Rodentia; family Cricetidae; genus Alexandromys; species Alexandromys fortis. The sequence goes on from NW_026067972.1 coordinate 5,495,500, forward strand.
GGTGTGACTCCTTTTAAGGGAAGCCTTCCTGACTCAACATTAGCAGCAAAAAAAATGCACGGCTTCTTTAAGAGCCAACTTCCTGGTTTGTGCCAGTATGAATGGCTCTGGCCTTTTCAAGAGGTCTTGCTATAGAAAAATTGGGATTTGTGAGCAGTATGCTACAACTTTAGACTCACTGTGTCCCTGGAGCTGGGGTGGTGAGCATGACTTCCAGAGCTGGTGGTGAACACACCTTCGCCATGTTGGACTGGGTGGAGACAAAAGGCACAGCTGCTTTAGTCCTAGCCATGCTGCTTAGCATTGAAAACAGAGAGGCTCTCCTGGTCAGAAAATGATTACAGATACACAATAGGATAGATTCAGACATAAAAGACTTCTAAACAAGTCACAGTGTGTTTAAAAAATGTACATAGGCTTGGAAGAGAGAAGGAAATGAATAGAGTAGAAGCAGTTATAAAAAAAGAAATAGTTTTAAATAATAAAACAATGTCTTTAAAGAGACCGCAAAAGTAATATAAAAGTACAGACAGTCATAGATTAAAGGAGTAAAAAAAAAAATAAGCTACATAAAGATAAAATATACACAGAGAGACTGGATTATGCATATTATTGTGGTTTTTTTTTTTAATGTTTTTGACTGCAGAGAGACATGGGGCTGCTAAGTTAAACCAATGTAAAGGTTTCTTGACTTCAAAATTTGAGTCGAAGGATATGTTATTTTGGGAAAGAGGTTCTTTTGTTTCCACCTAGGAAGGTGTGCATCCAAACAGACTAGGATCCCAAAAAGCCAGTATATGCAGTAGAATCAAATCCCAGTGCCATTATTATTGGCTTCTCAGTCAGCCCCCATTGTCAGTCACATTTAGAGAGTCCGGTTTGATCACAAGCTCGTTCAGTCCCAGTCCAGCTGGCCTTGGTGAGCTCCCCTTAGGTCAGTCACACTGTCTCAGTGGGTGGACGAACCCCTTGCGGTCCTGACATCCTTGTTCATCTTCTCCCTCTTTCTGCTCTTCAACTGGACCTTGGGAGCTCAGTCCAGTGAGCAAAAGCATTCTTGTTCCACATCCTTTTATGGGCTGCCACCAGCAGGTGCGACCCAGATATAGGGTGGATCTTCCCACCCCAAAAGATCCAATCAAGAAAATCCCACACAGGCAGGCCCAGATGCTTGGGTTATAGTTGACTCCAGACGTAGTCCAGTTGACAACCAAGATCAGCCTTCACACTTGTTTAGCAACCTCAAGGCCCTGGGTTCATTCTCCAGCACCACAAACCAAAAAACCTGCAAATAAGAGTCACTATATACCTAAGGAAGCCTAAAGCCACAGCTTCCTTTGGGTACCTATACACCGTGTTCCAGAGGCACCTGAGCAGCCAGGAGTTATTTTTAGCATAAGTGATGCTATCTGCTATAGGAATCTGAAATGAACCCCACAGGCTCATGTTTTGAATATTTATTCCTCAGCTGGTGGCACTATTTTAGGAGGCTATGGAAACTTCCAGAGGTGGGACCTACCTGCAGAAGTAGGTCATTAGGGGAAGGCTTTTGAAAGTGATAGCCCACTGGGTGGTGGTGGCCTTGGAGGCAGCAGCGGCAATACACCTTTTAGTCCCAGCACTCCACTCCGGTAGGCAGAGGCAGGTGGATCTTTGTGAGTTTGAGGCCAGCCTGGTCTACAGAGTGAGATCCAAGACAACCAGGACTATACACAGAGAGAAATCCAGTCTCAAAAAAAAAAAAAAAAAAACCAACAAAAACAAAAAAAAGAAAGTGACAGCTCAACTGGAGGCTCGAGCCTCAGGATCTGCTTCCTGGTCCTCTGTCACGTGAACAGCATCAGCCCAGACTCTTGCCACCAAGACCTGGGCTGTCCCACCAAGTCTTCCCCATCATAATGAACTGAAGTCCTCTAGACATGTGAGCCACAATGTCTTTCCTCTTCATTGTTTCTGTCAGGTGCTGTGATTTCAGGGACAGGACAGTGATAACCCTCTGCCTGATTCTGCAGCTGGCATCCCTAGGCTTCCAGGATAGAGCTAGGAAGTTAACCCAGGCTTGTCCTAAGAAGAGGAGAAAGGGCAGGTCTGGCAAGACGGCGCAGCGGATGGAGGTGATTGCTGTTGTGCCTGCTGGTTTGATCACGATGGAAAGAGAGAACCAACTCTGAGAAGTCATTCTCTAACCTCCACACGCTTACTTTAACATTCAAGTGCCCCCAACATACAAAATAAGTGCAATTCAAAACAGAAAAAAAGGGGGGAGGGGAACATTGACCTTCAATGGAGGCACCAACAAAAAGATTATTTCCTTCTTGAGCCACCGTAGTATTTTATACCTAAAGACAAAGACATAAAGATGCAAAACAAATGACAACATGCAAATCAGTGACAAATAACAACATTGAAGGGTTATATTAAGATTAAAACCAAGCTAAACAAACTTTGTGGTTGTGTGTTAGCTTTGGTAAATGTTTTGTCTTTTTTTTTTANTTGCACGCCCCGCCCTTATCGTGTTCCCCTCTCCCCATTAAACGCACCCACGTGGGAGCTGCGTGTCCGTCTCTTCCTTTGCGTCCGTCTATCCCGTGTTTGTCCACACACCCACGCCGCCCCGCCGCCGTTTTTAAGGAATATTAGAGTCTATTTTGTAGCACTGACTGATCTGGTCTAGAACTTCCCGTGAGAACCAGGTTGGCCTTGAACTCTCAGAGATCCACCTGCCTCAGCTTAAGGAGGGCCGAACTAAAGGTGTGCACCATCTCATCGGGCTCATCATAAAGGTTGAATAAGACACTGTATCTAGAAGACTTGCTCACAGAGTGCACTGCATCGCTGTCATTGCAGACCTGGAGGAGACTAAGGGACAAAATGGGGTCATGAAAGGCCACAGACGGGGCCAGAACTGTCCCAGTCTGACACAAATTCCAGGGTCTGACGCTTTTCCACGGGTCGCTTGACCACCTCCTGCAAGCTGTTTTGACCACTTAATGTTGATGCATTTGAAAATCTCAATCTCACACTAACCAGGACTTTTGTTCCCGAGAGAAGAAAATATATATGTCTGTGAAGGCCTGTTTTTCCCTGAGGCTTCCCCAGTCAGCCTCAGAGGCCTGGGCTCTTACCAGGTCACTCCTCCCAGTGTTAAAGAGGAAACCAGGCTTTCTCAAGGACGTGCAGAAAAGTGAAAATGACATTCTCAGTTTGCTGCTGATTAGCAGAAGGAGCAAACAGAACCCAAGCAATCTTCCTTCTTGATGGCTCTGAATCTTTCTCCCTTCCCAACAGCCACTGCAGGGGGCGGCGGTGGCGGTGATGTAAACAGCAATATGATCAGAATTTAATGAAGGAACAAATCTCACCAGGAGTCAAATACCGTTGTTTAAAAAAAAAAAAAAATGAAGACACCATGGACAAAAGTCCCCAAATCAGAGGTTTCCCCTAGCATTCTCGGAATCCATTTCTCAAGCTGTTAAAAACACCCTTAAAATAAACCTGCCATCTTGTGAGGACAGGAGGAAGGTTACTCTCCTTCTCCCACCATCTGCAGGACTAGCTTAGCTCTAGGCTTCCTTGAGACACACACCCCCACTTCCACCCCCAGCCTGTTTCTTATTACACAGCAGAGTGGGGTTGGTTGTAGTTTCTTCCTCTAACTTAAGAAGATTCAGTCACAGTTAACATCTGAGCATCAAGGAGACACTTCTGAGAGCGTTGTTTGCTCTATGATGCGTTTTATTCCTGCAGTTTCACCTTTTCTGATCCTTCGGGGCAGTGCATTTGGCCCTTCTGTGTCTTCCATACTGAGTTCAGATCAGGTCAACTTAAATCACCATTTAAGCGGGGAGCGAAGTCTCCTTGGAGTCAGGGACTGGAACTGGGGGTGGGGACACCCCGTGGCTGTGATTAGAGCTCAGTGTGTGGTGGTCTAAGAGGCAGTCTGTGATTCATATTAGGGCTCAGTCTGCTGGAGACAGGTCTCAGCAGCGGCAGAGGCAGAAGCTGGATTTGTTTGTGCTGGGATTTGACCAGGGGTTGGGGTCAAGGGAGGATGGAGCTCCATCCCAGGAAGGAAAGTGCAGGAAGAGTGATCAGACATTCAGAGAGTACACAGGGGTCTGTCAGTGTAGAGGACCCAACAGATGGGGACCTTGGAGCCAAGAAGAGGTCACAGCAGAGTTGGCAAGCCCTACGACAATGGCTAAAATGGAAGGACTGATGGGGCAGAGGGTTTGAGGCTGGAAGAAAAGTGGCCCTTTCTTAGGAGCGGACAGTTGTTTGACAGGGTCCATACAGTTAAATACCCTGTCGCTGTTCTTCCAGTCTGGTAAAGATCAAACAGCTGCTACAACACGGGGAGGTTACATTAAATAGCTCTGAGCAGAAGGAAACAGGCAATGAAGAGGAGGCACTGTGTGTTCCACTTATACAACACACCCAAACAGGTGAACATTAATTAGTCTTTAGAGCTAGGAATCCGAATAAGCTGTAGGCAGTGTGTAGTAAGGGCTAGAGGGGGTGAGAAGAGCCAGCCAGAGAGATGCTGCAGCTATAATTTGATCTGGGTACTGGTTACATAGGTAGGACATATATAAAAGTTCACTCAAGTTGAGAGTTGGCAGGGATGGCTCACACTCGTAATCTTAGCACGTGAATAGCTGAGACAGGAGGATTGCTTTAAGTTGAAGTCAACCTGGGGTACATATGAGTGCCAAGCCACTCTGGGCTCTGCAGAGTGACACCTTGCCTCAAAACAACAACAGGGGACAGACACTAAGATGGCTTACTACCAAGCCTGACAACCTGAGTTCAATCCCTGGGACCCACATGGCAGAGGAGATGACCAACACCTGAAAATAGTCCTCTGACAGCTACACAAGACGTCTAAGTATACAGACAGACAGACACACACACACACACACACACATCCCAAATAAATAAATGTCAAAATATAAACAACAATCATAACATAATTCATTGAGCCAAAGGCACTTTTCTTTTCTTTAATGAGTAAGTTATACTTCTAGAAAAAATAGCAGCAGCGGGTGGAACAATCCAGAATGTGTGCTGAACAGATACAGGGACAAGATGCTTTCATTAAAAGTAAATTTGTGACCTGACAGGTTTTGGTTCAATTAAAGATAGGTTGGTGAATTAGTTCCCTAATCACAGCTTCCTGCCCCGGCTTGCTGATCCTGAAGCTGGGTCTGGGGGATAGTGGGTTTGTGAAGCTGTGCCCCTTGACGTGACACACTGGTAACACAATAGGAGAAGCCACGGACTCAGAGTGAAAAGGCCTGGACTTGAATGGGAGCACTTGGCTTTGGCATCCAATCCAGTAGGAAAAACTGGTGTATTGTAATCAGTCGGAAGGTGGGTTACAAATTATTCACTGGTAATTATAAAGCACTGAAGCTTTTAATAATATTCTTTCGACTTATTTGAATTTATAATGCATGCACTTGGTTGAAAACAAATTAAATCTTGTAAAAGAAGATACAGCGAGAAGTCCATTTTCTTCCCGTCCTTGCCTGCAAACAACAGTCCCTCTGACTTCCTCTCTAGAGGCAAGCACTGCCATCAGCTTCTTAAATATCTTTCCAGAGGTAATCTATACATATTCATGAATGATTTCCTTGAAGAAAATCAGAGCAGACTCAAGGTCTGCCTATAATGTTGCTTGAATACCAAATGCTTTCATGGTAAAAATAATACACACTCTTTGAAAAAAAAATGGTATAAAAGCCCTCGTTGGCCACCATCCGCCTCTCAGTTTCAGAGTTTAGCACTGTTAACAGTTTCTGTGCAGCCTCACCGACAACCGCACGCACCTGTAAATATACACGTGCTAAATAAGCAGAGTAATAGAGTATTACTATAAATAGTAAACTCGCAGTCTGATTTTTTAAATCCGCAATGTATCAGAGCTGTTTTCCCCAACAATTACCTGTAACTCCTCTTGCTCTGCCAAGGGCCATGTGGCATTAAAGGCTTCCAGAGGTAGGGAAGGATACCAGGGCAGGGTTGCGCGGGGAGTGCCAGATCCTCTGTTGAGGAGCGCTGATGGAACTCACCTGGGTCTCAGTTTCCCCGTCCGCAAAACGGAGACAATGGCTGCTGCCCTCCCTGTCCCATGAGTGTGCCGTGAAGACCACATAGAGACAGGGGAATGGATGAGCTAGGACTGCCAGGGTGAGCAATAACTGTTCCTCAAGGAGGGGCAGGGCAGAAGTTCCAGGGTTTGCCATGTGACAGCCGGCACTGGTGGGGGCTTCTCCTGCTCTCCTTTGCCAAAGGAGCCATTTGCTTTTGCATAATAATTGTGACCCTTCACTGAGTTGTCAGGCATTTTCGTTTCTGTTTTGTTTGTTTGTGTTGAACCATGGTTTTACTATTTTAGACACCCCAGGTTGGCCTGGAATTTTTGATCCTCCTGTCTCTGCTTCCTGAGTGCTGGGACTCCAAATAGATGTCATGTCCAGTTTCTTTGTTCAATCTCTCTCTCTTTCTCCCCACCTCCCACTCTGTTTTCCCCACCCCCCCTCTCTCTCTCACACACACACACACACAAATTCTTCCGACAACGCTACAAAATAGATACTCATAGATACCTTATTCAACTGCCAAGGTTGGCACAGTTGATAAATGAGTTGCACTTCTGAACCACCCCCCAAATCTGCGCTAGGTTTTTTGTTTGTTTGCTTGCTTGCTTGCTTGTTTTCCATGATTCAATTACATGGCTGTGCTGTGACTTAGTGACTGGACAAAGAGTGGCTCCTCCACCGGCACTGAGACATACAAAGCATGTGATGACAAACTGGGTCTCCCAGGCTGACACACTGCTGTCTGTTCCAGGACCCTTCAAAGGGCTCCTGCACTAAATAACGGGAAAGGAAAGTGTACTGGCATATGCCTGTAACCCCAGGGAAGTAGAGACAGGAAACCAACAAATCGCAAACTCAGAGTGAGCCTGGGCTACATGAGACACTGTTTCAATAAACAAATAATCATTAAAATCCTCATCCTCATCTAGGAGATATATTTATATATACATATATTATATATGTATTATATATGATATATATATATAAATGATAGGCATTGGGAATTGAACCCATGTCCTGGGAATTGAACCCAGTCCTCTGAAAGAACAGTCAGTTCTCTTAACCTCTGAACCATGTCTCCAGCCCCTCACTTAAGACTTTCTTATAGGTTATATCATGCCCTGCTTCAAAGCCCAGCATCTCAGGATGTGACCTTGTTTAAAAACACACTCACTGAATTGTAATTAGCTAATAGCACAGGCCTGTAATCCCAGTAATCAGGAAGTGAGGGCAAGATCAGGAGTTCAAGGCCATCATCCTCTGCAGAGTGAATTTAAAGCCACAGTCTCAAAAATACTCACCTCCCAAAAGAAAATAGATGACCTCCTTTGGCTAAGGCCCTGGCTTTACTAGTGTCCTTAGCAGAAGGCCTCAAGAACTCAAACAGGGATAATGTCACTGAATCCCAAAGTAGTAACTAGAGTTACATAGCCACAAGCAAAAGAATGCCGAAGGTGGCCAGCAAACCACCAGGAGTTGGTAAGATGCATAAGAGAATCCCACTTCAGGTTTCAGAGATGTTGGACTTCTGAACCTTAGGACTTAGGCAATAAACTTCGGTTGTGTTAGGCACCCACTTTATGGTAATTTTGTATGACAGCCCTAGAAACTAACCCTAAGGCTCAGCTTTAAACCCGGGCCTAAAGATCTTAGTCCAAGATGCACGAGATGCCTTCTTTCTCTGTCCCATTTCTAGTCCCTTAATTGGTTGCTGGTATCCTTGGCCATTTGCTTGTTCAACACACAGACAATCACATCCGTGACATTTCCCCAACCCCCCTCATGGCAGGCAGCACACCAGCAGTCTGTTTATTTCCCAACATGCTCTGCTCAGGGCCAGTAAGGTCCCCTGCCCCCTGCTTCCTCCTGGCTCTGGGCCAGCCCAGCTCCTCTGGGGAGACAGTAGATTGAAGCCCCCTTCTGGGTTGCCTAGGCGACAGTGCCGACTGAGTGCCCTCGAGCCAAGCAGCTGTGGCTGCAGGGAAGCAAGGGGCCAGGGGAAGCTAAGTTAAGGGAGGAGGATGGGGGAGGACCCTAGAAGAACCCCCAAAAGTGATGCTGACAGAAGCCCAAAAGGAGACACGGACGCCCCAGTCTCACCGGGTCTAGTGCTCGAGAACAATACGCGAGACCAACAAAGTACTTCCCTGGGCGCTGGCTTAAGGAGCGCAGCTCTCTGGGTCTTTTCATCCGAACCCTGGTGGAACCTATGCTTTGAGACCCCTTGATTGTACCAAAGATCAAATGATGACAAGACTCAGGGACTCAGGCAAATGAAGACTGATGTCCCGCTTGGTAAATTCTTTCCCCATAAAATGCAGTGAGGTGCACAGTGAATGGAGAGGAAAATGCAAATTTCTCGTTGATGCTGAGCCTAAGCAATGTCTGCTTCGAACAGTGATCTGTGCTGGGGCTGGGTTACAGAGGGAGAGGGACGGGGAAGAACCTCAGGCTTAGAATTGCCTTCAGGCAGCAGATGTCCTGCCTTCCCCACCAATCATTACCTCAGGAATGGACTTCAAAAATTGCAGCCTGCGCTGCTCCAAGGCAATTCTTTTCAGTCCACTGGGTTAGGTCAGGCCTCAGGGAGGGATGGGACTCACTCCTAAGGCAATTGGTTTGTCCTGTTGCCCTGGCCACAGGTCAGCACAAGGACAGTATATACACATTCTTAGCCAACGAAGAGTAGTGCCAGACTTTGGCTCCAGACTTTGGCTCTGATCACCGAGAGGGAGGGATTCACACCGGCTCTTCCGTGTCAGCAGCTGCTGCCACTGTCTTGTTATCAGATGGAATCTAATATGATGTCAACTTACGATGGAGAAAGACTAGAGGTGGACATCACATCGTTTACCCCTCGGCTTGTCATTGTACCAGGCAGCAAGCTCTGTGTTTCTTAAGGTGGTTTACGTTATATCCCACCAAGAAGTTCAATAAAAGACACATCAGAGAGCTGGCAAGATGGCTCAGAGGGTAAAGGTTCCAACTTGCATCCCTTGACATTGAGGTTAAATCCTTTGTATTCTTGTGGTGGAAGGAGAGAATGGATTCCTACACGTTGCCCTCTGACAAAGCATACATATGCTTACACACACACACACACACACACACACACACACACACACACCATGTCATTTTAAAGATGTTTTTAAGGGACTGGAGAGTTGACTCAGTGATACAAAGCTCTTGACGCACGAGCACCCAAGTTTTGACTCCTAGCTCCCACGGAGGGCAGCTCCTGACTGAATTCTAGCTTGAGATATTTGATGCTCTCTTTGTCCTCCTCTTGGACGTGTGTCATTCACTCACATAGACATACACACATATGCAGAAACAATATTTTTAAGGTTATTAAGAAACCCACAAAAATCCGGAAAAAAACATATATTAGAAAATTTTAGCTGGGTATGGGGTCACATATCTGGATCCCAGAGGTTGGAAAGCTAAGTTGTGAGAATTTCAAATTCAAGGCCAGCCTGGGCTATATAAGGAGATCCTGCCTCAAAATATCAAAAATAAAGCCATGAAACCTTCTAATTTTATAACTCTGTAACTAGATTAACTGAGCTTCATGATGCTTATGTAAAACATGCTAACGAACTCCCATGTATATGAACATTCACAGACACTAAGTTTACTAGTACTTACTGATCTATCAGTTGAGGTAAAATTTTATTCACAAACTTGTTACAAAGGTTGTATTTATTACTGAAACTCTGTTATTTAAATAAATATTAATTAGGCTTAAAAAATACAAAGGAAAGAGTAACCAATTCCTGGGTCCCTGAAAACCAAATTGGATGAACATGGAGGCTCACATCTTTAATCCCAGGACTCAGGAGATGGAGGCAGGCAGATCTCTGTGAGTTCAAGTCCAACCTGATCTACAAAGTGGGTTCCATAACAGCCAGGGCTATACAGAGAAAACCTGTCTTGGGGTGAAAATCAAACCAAACCAAACCAAATGCTGAACTGTTTTTGAAAGGCTTGGTGAAAATTTTCAGATTTTCTTTTGAGTTGTATATGGTTTAAATACATCATTAAAAATGAAACAATAATCACCAACGACAGCAAAAACTGAAACAAAAAGCTGGGCCTGGTGACGCAGGAGTGTAATCACAATGCCTCAGGTGGCTGGAGTGGGGCAATCAAAAGTTCAAGGGCAGCCTGGGCTATGGTGTGAGTTTGAGGCCAGTCTGGAAAATTTAGTGACAGCTACTCTCAAGACAGAAAGAAGGCTGGAGAAGCGGCGGGGAGGTAGAGTATGTGTGAGGCCCTGGATTCAACCCCCTGAGAAAGGGAGAGAGAGAAAAAGAGAGAGAGAGAGAGAGAGAGAGAGAGAGAGAGAGAGAGAGAGAGAGAGAGAGAAAAAAAAAAACCAAAGCATGGTAGCATGGATATTCTAGGCTAGAGGCCAAAACAGAAGGATCTCTTGAGATTAAGTGTTCAAACCTGGCGGTGGTGGCTGGCGCACGCCTTTAATCCCAGCACTTGGGAGGCAGAGGCAGGCGGCTCTCTGTGAGTTCGAGACCAGCCTGGTCTAGAAAAGCTAGTTCCAGCACAGGCTCCAAAACCACAGAGAAACCCTGTCTCGAAAAACAAAAAAAAAAAAAGAGAGAGAGAGAGATTAAGTGTTCAAGACCAGCCTGGGTAACAGTGAGACTCTGTCTCAAAACATAGATGGGTTTTATATTTAGTGTAGGGTTTATGGAGCCCTTTTCTCCTCTAAAGGAACCAATGTTGGCCAAGTACAGTGGTTTATGGCTGTCATCTCAGGAGATAGGAAGGTCAGGAGTTCAAGGGTAGCCTCGCCACCTGCTAAGTTTGGGATCAGACTGGAATGTTTGAGAATCTGTCTCAAACGAAAACAACAACAAAGCCCAAACCACAGCAAAGAAAAAAGAAACAGTGCTGGAATTAGGGGACCCTGCACATTTATATATTGAGTGGAAAATAAAGTACCATAAATTGTCTTATAAGAAGCCTTGCTGCTGTGCCTGGGACATTTGCTCTGGGAGAAGCTACGTATATAGGAAGTCTACCTAGGTGCCACAGAGTTGGTTCAGTGATTAAGAGCACTTGCTCTTTCAAAGGACCTGAGTTCAATTCTCAGCACCCACATAGCAGCTTATAACCATCTGCAATGCCAGTCCCAGGAGATCACATGCCTTCTTCTGACTTCCGCACTCACTAGGTACGCATGTGTTGCACACACATACATATAGGCAAATACTCACACACCTAAAATAAGAAGTCTACCTACCCTGGATTCACATTGCTAAGAAGCAGCTAAAACCAACAAGGGGTGGGGTGGGGTGGGGAGAGTTTGCAGTGCTAATTAATACCCATCTGTTTCAGCCATCTTCAGGAAGGTTCAGAAGACCCTTTTTTTTAAGACAAGGTCTCACTATGTAGACCATATTAGTCTGAGACTCACAGAGGACCGCCTGCCTCTGCCTCCTGAGTGCTAGGGTTAGAGGCATGCACCACCATGCCCAGATTGAAAGGATCATCTTTTTTTTTTTTTTTTTTTAGATTTATTTATTTATTGTGTATACAGTGGTATACATGCCTGTATGCCAGAAGAGGGCACCGGATCTTATCATAGGTACCTGGGAGGCACCGTGTGGTTGCTGGGAATTGAACTCATGACTTCTGGAAGAACAACTAGTGCTCTTAACCTCTGAGCCATCTCTCCAGCCCCCTGAAAGGATCATCTTAATGTCTAGCCCAGCAAGCTCTCAGGTGAATCCAGCCCCAGCAACTCTCCAGAGCTCAGTCTAGATCAAGTCATGAGAAGTGAAAGTTTGTTTCAGCCTGGAAACGGTAGAGGGCTGATAACCCATCTTTTGCGGGTGAAAGGAGAGAGTGATCAGGAAGTGCCGTTTCCTGTCAAAGACTATGAAGAGATCACGGAGGTGAGAGCTGAGAAAAGGTCATTGTCCTCAGCGGCTGAGAAGTCACCAGTGTCCTTCGCGAGGACAGAAAGGAAACTGGAGGGGGCTGGAGAGATGGCTCAGAGGTTAAGAGCATGGACTGTTCTTCTGGAGGTCCTGAGTTCAATTCCCAGCAACCACATGGTGGCTCACAACCATCTGTGATGGGGCCTGGTGCCCTCTTCTGGTCTGCTAGCATACACACAAACAGAATATTGTATTCATAATAAATAAAATAAATATATAAAAAAAGAAAGGAAACTGGAAATGTCTGTGAGAAAGCGAGTGGTGAGAAATTCATACAATAGCAGATTGGTCGTTTTCTCTTTCTTGTGAAATAGTTTAACATTTCTATGGTCCTTCCCCGAATCAATTATCTCGCTGGAGAGTACAGAATGGTGGTTTTTCTAATTCTATCAGTCCTGTTACATGTATTAGCTGAAAGGAAGGATTTCCCTTCACCAAACAAGGAAGAATCTAATTTCCCCCTCAATGGCAGGTTAAATGCTTCATTCTTTCTCTTTAATTATCCGGTTCCTGACGAAGGAGTTGGCCTCATCGTATTTCATCTTTTATTTGATTTGATTTTTTGAGACATTCTCACTATGTAGCCTTGGCTGTCCTAGAACTTGCTACGTAGAGCAGAGTAACCTCAGACTCACAGATAGCCACCTGCCTCTGCCTCCTGAGTGCAGGGATTAAAGACTAAACCATCAGTTGGGCTTTGGAAGCAGGTGGATCTCTTTGAGTTTGAGGCCAGCCTGGTCTACAGAGCAAGTTCCAGGACAGTCAGAGCTGTTACACAGAGAAATCCTGTCTTGAAACACAAAAACTGTATTTTTGATGCTGGTAAATGAGCTTTTTCCCGTCCTTTCTATGTCTCTGTCTCTTTCTGTCTCCCCCTCCTCCAACCCAGACCCATAATGGCTCATGCAGCACATTTATTGAATATATTACACTCAAATATAGACCAAATTGATCTTTAAAAGAAGCAATGACTATAGGGTTAAGGATGTAATAAAATAATTCCTAGAGCAGTGGTTCTCAACCTTCCCAATGCTATGACCTTTTAATACAATTCCTCATGTTGTAGTGACCCCCCAACCATAAAATTATTTTTGTTACTACTTCATAACTGTAATTTTGCTACTGTTATGAATCATAATGTCAATATCTGATATTTAGGATATCTAATATGCAACTTCCAAAGGGGTTGAGAACAACAGGTTGAGAGACAGTATCCTGGAAGAATACAGTGGTTAAAGAAACATACACACATAGCTGGGGATATAGTTCAGTTGGTAGAGTGCTTATCTAGTGTGTTTGAAGCCCTGGATTTTATCTCTAGCACTTGGAAGGTAGAGGCAGGAGGATCAGGATCTTAGGATTATCTTTGCCTATTTATTGAGTGTTTGAGTTCAGCCTGAGCTACCTGAGACCTTGCCTCAAAACAAAAATTTATAAAAAGAAAAAAAAAGACTAAATGAAAATACAAACCCATACCACCCAGTAACCAAAAAAATAAAAGCTGAGCTGGTGTGGTGGCTCATGCCTGTAACCCTGGGGAAAGGCCTGACATAGTCTCCTACTGAATTAACAATCCTAAGAGCACTCCGCACAGCTCCTAGAAGAGTGTGAAGCTGTTCATGAGAATGTTCTTGAAAGTTCTCTGTTGACAGGGTTTGCTGTGTAACCCGGCCTAGATGGAATGTACTATGGAACAAGCTGGCCTTGAGCTTGGGGTGATATTCCTGCCTCTGCTTCCTGAGTCCTGGGATGGTAAACCCATGTTATCGTCTCTGTCTTGCAGCACTGTTTTGGGTCGTGGAGAGTTGGAGGCAGTTTCGGTGTCCATTACTGAACAATTCCTGGAGCAACTTGTGGTGGATAAAGTACTAAGTAGTATTAGTAGCAGCAGAATAGAGGTTATCTGTCTAATCTTTTTATTTTGTTTCATTTTTTTTTCAAGACAGGTTGTCCTGGAACTCCATGTAGACCAGGATTGCCTCGAACACACAGAGATCCGCCTGCCTCTGCCTCCTGAAGGCTGGGACTAGAGGTGTGTGCCACCACCACCCAGCTTTGTTTGTCTATTTTTGAGAGAAAAATCTCATGAAGCCTCCTCCTGCTTCTGCCTCTCAAGTGTTGGGATTATAGATGTGTGCCACCATGACTGGCTGGCTGGGCAGAGTGTGAGCATATTTGGTGTTAGTGTGCTACAGTAAAGCCTTCTGCCTTAAGGAAGCGTGGGACTCCTTGTGCCAGGTGCCTGTCATCAAGCCTGCTGCTCTGAGTTCAATCCTTGGGCCTGATACGGTGGAAGGAGAGAGCTGACTTCCACAAACTGTTCTCTGATCTTCACTCACACGCTATGGCACACGCAGGTGTGCTTAAGCACATGCATGCACACACACACACACACACATACACACAGACACACACACAAACAAATATCATGCTTTGGCGAGGAAGAGAAAATAAAGGGGAGCAGAGATATACAATTCTATTTTCCTAAGTAGAAAATACATTATTTAGAACCTAACATACATGTTAAATAAACATCCACAAACCTGAAGTATACTGGAATGATGGCCTTCAGGGAAGAAAGGGAGTAAGATGGGAGAGGGCGCGTGTGTGGTGGCAAGATGGGAGAAGCCAGGCGTGGTGTGCGTGATAGCAATTGTAGCACTTGGGAGGCGGAGGCAGGAAGACTAAGGTCACTTTAGGGATATAGTGAGTTTGAGTTTGAGGCCAGCCTGGACTACAGCAGACTCTGTCCAAAACAAAACAAAATTAGAGGAAATGATGAGTAAAAGAGTAATAATAAACGAATAATAAAACAAGAGGTGACTTTCAGGTAAGACATACAATCAAGTTGATTTCCTATATTGAAGTAAAAGTTAGTAAACGGCTAGATAAATAAATGGCCAGTCTTTCTGGAAAGCAAAACCATTAAAAAAATATGTTGAGGCAAGGCAGGTATGATAGTGCCCATCAGTGAGCCTATCATTTGGGAAGTGGAGGCAGGGGTTCAGAGATTTCACTGCCAGTGTGGACTGCATGAGGCCTTGTCACAAACAAAAACAAAATCAGAGAACTGAGGTAGCAATGCTGCTCATGATGAGGGAATCTAGTCTAAAGAAATCGGGCTATGGCTCAGTGATAGAACAGTTGTCCAGCGCATAAGAAGCCGGGACTTAAATCTCCAGTTACATTAAAAAATAGAATAAAACAAGAGATTCACACACATCAGTTTCACAACAGTGGGAAAAACGGTCACCATTCTCAAGTAAATCAGAGAAACCTTTGTGGGTTCCACATGTGTTTGTGGTGTGCTGGTGAGCAAGTGTTGTCGTGTGGTATTGATGGTCAAACTCGGCATCTCTGCGCCAGATGTGGTGGCACACCATGTCTGTAATTCTCAAACTTAGAGGTAGAGAGAGAAGAAGGATCAAGAGTTCGAGGCCAGCCTGGTATATGAGACCCTTGCTAACAACCAACTAGCAAAAAACTTAAGCCTCTAAAGTAAAAACAAAACAAAATAAAAAAAACAAACCCACAAACCTCTTTTTCTACTCCAGCCTCTTCATTCTTTATTAGGCTTTGCTGTTTCTTTTTCTTTCTTTTTTTAAAAATTGTTTATTATGTATAGAGTGTTCTGGGCACCAGATCTCATTATAGATGGGTATGAGCCATCATGTGGTCACTGGGAATTGAACTCAGGACCTCCGGAACAGCAGTCAGTGCTCTTAACCTCTGAGCCATCTCTCCAGCCCCAGGCTTTGCTGTTTCTATGGTGTTGCCAGGTTGCCATGATAATTTCCATGGCACTCAGTTTACCCTGGGTTCTTCTTCAGTTAGTAAAAAACAAAAGCACTCTTCTGCAATACTTGTATGACTATTCTGCTCTCTTTTTCTTAACTTTACATACAACAACAGGTCTGTTATTGTTTCATAGTTTTTTATGACATAGCTCCTTCAGGGTTTGGGGTAAGCATCTAGTGGTGCCTTCTCTCGACATAGTGTACTCTCCCTCTGGAACTGTAAGCCAAAATAAACTCTCTGATGAGTCACTTTGGTAATGGGCTAACACAGTAGCAGAAAAGTAACTAATCCATTCTGTCTCAAAAGAGAAAAAATCAAATAGACATTCTATATTTCCAGTTGATGCAATTCTATTCACTGGAACACATCCAAAATAATTGAAAAGAGGGGATCAAAACAATAAAAAATCCACCATTTGCAGTAGTGTTATTCACAGTACTCAAAAGTTGGAAGCAGCGAAGTGGCCACAGACAGATGACTGGACGACCGGATGCCCAAATGCGGTGAGTACACGTGCAAGAATTACTCAGCTTTAAAGAGGAAGGGGACTCTTGGATGAGTCTCGAAAACATGCAATTAAATAAAATTATTCCGACTGACAAAAAACAAAGACAAATACTTGGGATTTATCTTGCAGAAGGCTGCTAGCGTACCTAAATTCACAGAGACAAAAGGGACTGCCCAGCAAATGCTAGAGCCTAGGCTGTATTTCTAAGACCACATTGAAAGAAAAGGAAAGCATTCTGCTCTGCCAGAGACAGATAAACCACGGCTGGAAGAAGTTGTCAACTGGCTCTTTTTTATTTTATTTTATTTTATTTTATTTTATTTCATGAGCATTGGTGTTTTGCCTGCATGTGTGTCCGTGTGACTGTGTCAGACCTTGGAGTTACAGGCAGTTGTGAGCTGTTTATAGGTGCTGGGAATTGAATCCAGGTTCTCTGGAAGAGCACACAGGGCTCTCAACCTCTGAGCCTTCTCTCCAGCCTGTCAATTGGGTTCTTATTTAGTGAGCAGACAGTTTTTATTTGAGATGAGGGAAATGGGGATGGAGCATGGCAAAGGTTAAATGTCATTGCCCAGCTAGAGCCACCAGAAATTACAACTGCATTCTTGACAAGGGTTAACATGATAAATTTTATGCTATGTGTATTCTACCACAATGAAAAAAGAAAGAACAAAATGTGAAATGGGCAATTCTGTTATTTTCCCTCCTAATCAGTTGACTCTTCTTCCTCTCTGTGGGTCCTCAGACAGAACCTTGGTTGTCAGATCTGGCCACAGGCATCTTTACCGGCTGAACCATCTCAATCACCTATCAGGGCGACTTTGCAAAAATTTTCACATGTGAGGGACATGCAGTACTTGTCTCAACATAATGTTTTTCAGTTCCACTCATTTAGCTGCAAATGATGAGCTTTCATTGTTCTTTACAGCTGACTAACAGTGCCCGGGGTACACAGACATCTTGGCTTCCCAGTTTGAGTGGCTGATCTCTGAATCACCTCCACGATGCTCCAACCCTATTACACCTGTGCTTTTCCTACACCCACAATGCTGGTTTCTCTTGGAGGATGGAAACAGAAGTGATGAGGGCCACAGCAGACAGGACCTGGCCAGTGATTTCATTTGCTTGTCTTAGGGGGGCATCGTGATGTGACTTGGGGCCTTGCTGGCCCCTCTCCCTTATGTCTTCCTAGTCTCAAAGCATCTTTTGATGGGCTCTTTGGACGGACTAGATTAAACTACCAGTCTGTCCCTTTTCTTTTAGGGCTGCCAGCTAAGGTGTTTGCTCTAATTTCGACTTGTAAGAGCTGAAACTGGGGTGTGGAGTCTGGGAATAAAAAAGAGACTAAACTTTGCTCAAGACTGCTGAGACTCATCAGAGGAAAGATGGCTGTGGCCGGGCGGTGGTGGCGCACGCCTTTAATCCCAGCACTCGGGAGGCAGAGGCAGGCGGATCTCTGTGAGTTCGAGACCAGCCTGGTCTACAAGAGCTAGTTCCAGGACAGGCTCCAAAACCATAGAGAAACCCTGTCTCGAAAACAAAAACAAAAACAAAAAAAAAAAGATGCCTCTGAACAGCGGCTTACAGGTGTTCTTCAGCAGGCATTAGGATGGAGGGCCCAGCCTGAAAAATACATTACCTGACTCTCCTGTGACGAGAAATTCAAGGATGAAATTCAGGTCCTTTTTTCAAAGGTAATCTGTGTTCCAGTACAGCCTTCCCCAACCCTCCCTTCCTGGTGAAATTCTCATTCTAAGAGTTTTGTGTTTTGAGACAGGTTTGGTGTAGCTCAGGAATTTGGCCCCAGATTTCTCACGTGCCAAGAACGACCTTGTGGAGGTGATTCAGAGGTCTGAGGCAGCTTTCGCTCTTGAGTTCTAAGACTCTCTGACCTCCAAGATTGCAAGCTCTTTGACGGCCTGGACAACGTCTTTATTGTCAGCGTTTCTCCATTTCAGAGCGTTGCTAATGACCAGAGAGATGAAAAACAATGCATCATCTAGTAGTGCCAAGGTGGAGTTGAACTGCCTCTTTTCAACTCCAGTGGCCAAAGATCGCCCTATTTGCCTTCCCTGCCTTGCTTTGCAAGTATTTTACTAAAACAATCTAGCCAGCAGTTTAGCTGCACTCTTACCCACATGCCTGTACTTGGAGGCACTCAGCACATGGTTGAGTTTATTTTGCTCTTCCACGGATAACGAGGGCCAGAGAAGGATGGAAAGGAAATAGGTTCATTCGCCAACATCACTTTTGAGAAATAGAGGACAAGCGGGCGGTGGGGGGTGGGAAGGCGTGAGCGGGGGCGGAAGGGGAGATTCTGAATCCGCAGAAATCTTCCCCAAATAATAGGAAAGCCTTCAGTACAGCCAAGCCCCAAGTGTTTCCTCACTCACAGCCTCTCCCTCTTCTGAGATTAGGCCCAGTTGCCTGGACGGCTTCCTGCCAGGGCTTTACCAACAAGGGCATTTAAAGTGAGAAAGAGGAAGAGAAAGTCAGAGATGGGGGTGAAGGCCAGGGCTGAGCCCGACTGGGTTTTGCTGAGAATTCAAAATGGGTCTCCAGGACCCAGGAAAGGGCGCTCATCTCTAACTCTTCGGTCTCCGCTTCTGCGGTCCTCTGGGGGTCCGCGGAGACTCATCTGTCACCAATCAGCCTCAGAAGCGAAGGGAGAGTTTCTTTCCTAAGTGTCTCAAAAGCACAAACTTTGAGGAAACAGCTGAGAGGGAGGACCGACGTGCCGGGGGCAGCAGCAGGAAGCAGGCCGGGGCAGCACAGGCCGTGGAACGCCGGGCGGGCTGAGGCTACCCTGGGCGGACCCGGGCACGCTCCCTGGAGCAGACACCGCCCGAGGCGGCGGAGCGGCAGGGCCTGCGCAGCGAGCGGCCTGGGCCCTGAGGCTCGCGGCCGCGCCCCGGGGGCGGGCCGGAGGCGGGGCGGCGCGCGGTAGGGGGGTGCCCGTGCGGAGGGCTTCGGTCGGGGGCACCCCGCCTGGGAGGGCCGCGGCGGCCGAGGATCCCCCTCTGGACGCCGCCCGGGAGCCGCGGCCCGGAGTCTGGCGCTCATTGGAGGCGCGGCGCGGCCTCCCCGCCCCCCGGCGTCCCCGCCCCCTCCGCCGCGGCCGGGCTCCGCCTTCTGGCCCGCCGGGAGCCGCCTCCGTCGCCGCCACAGCCTCCTTCGCCGCCGGCCCGGGCCCAGCCAGCGCCCGCCGTGCCGGAGTCGAGTCGCAGCCCGAGCTGCTGCCCGCGGCCCCGCCATGAGCGGAAGCGCCGCCGCCGCGGTCGCGGTCGCTGCCGCCTCAGCTGCCGCTGCCGCCGCCGCGCACTTCCAGCCTCGGCCGTCGTCTCCCAGGCCGGGCCCCGCCGAGCTCGGGCCCCCGCGCCGCCCGCGCCCCCCGCCACCACCGCCGCCGCCCCGGCCCGAGCCTGCCGCCGCCGGCCGCCTTAGCCCTCCGGGCCACGGGCCTCTTCGGACCGGGACGCAGGGTGGCGGCGCCTGCGGCAGAGCGTCCGGAGCAGGTACGGGGTCCGCCGGCGGGGCGGGGCGGGCCGGGGCGGGGAGGGGCGAGGGTCAGCCCGGGGCAGGGGTCCCGCGGAGAGGGAGGAGCCTTTGCCGCCACAGCTTTGTCCAGCCCGGGAGCCCCCGGGAGCCCCGCACCTCTGCGGGGCTGAGCGCCTCACAAAGCGTTTCCGCACCCGCTGGGCAGCCCCCTCCTGCGGGGTGGGCAGGGCAGGACCTCGGGAGGAATCGGTTCGGCCGGGGAGGAAACTGAGGCTTACCGGGGGAAGTGACTTGCCCAAGGTCACAAAAGCCAGCTCGAGTCGTGTCTTGGCTGGGAACCAGGGCCACCCTGGAGCTGGCGCGGGCCGCTGGCTGAGGGGGCTGGGAGGAGGCAGAGTCCCTACCCCCTGAGAACTAGAGTGGTTGGGAGGAGGGGGCTGGGGCCTGTTCCCTGGCACACCCACCCGGGTAGCTAACCCATTTGGGGCTGATCAGGAGGGGTGGGAAGGAGAAACGGGAGCAGCCTTGGGAGCTTGGTGCCCTGGGAAGCTGATTTGGGGAGCCGGAGGGAGAAAGACTCCTGCCGGGGTGGGGGTCTCTGTGCTCCGAGAGGGTTTTATTGAGGTAGTGGAGGAGAGCTTTGGAAACTTATCTCAGGGACCGTTTGGTCTCCAGGTCACCCATCTCAGCACTGCACAGGCTAAGCTAGCCCAGCGGGAATGGGGAAGGAGGCCTGCTCAGAAGGTGTCTTTTCCAGGAAACTGCCCCGAACAGAAATACATACCTGGCCCTGGTAAAAGCATGCACGCCACAGAAGGCCACGCGAGGGTTTTTTT